>NC_085863.1:55116538-55391538 GCF_034702125.1 Engraulis encrasicolus
CTTTAACCAATCAGTAACGGACTCCACGGTTGAGTTCTGCATCACCACTCTCAACTGTTTGCTGATTGGCAGAACCGTGAGCGAACCGAACTAGGAGGTTTGGGCCAGACTATGTACGGAGCCAAAATCTTTGGGTGATAGTACATAGGATGGCATCGCCAGGCTACAAAACATCTACAACCCCCATAGAATGAAACCTTATCATTACAAGAACATCCACCTCCAGAACTCTACATCAACCAGGACATCAACAACAAAAATGAGTCAACATTAGTTATTAGCGCTTATCAAACTCTTTCTTCTTTTTTTGAAGATATCCAGGAGTCTAATGCATACGCACTAAATCTTCCCCTCTGCACAACAACATCCATCACAGTCCAAATGTGTCATTAGTAGATCATCTCTCTGCACATTTACGTACAACTTGGACTTTGACTGCAGAACAGCAACAATCAGCTAAAACAGCCCCGACCGACCTATGCACAAGAAAATCCACCAGACGGCTACAAAACCCAGGACATCAGCATAAAAAACACTCAGACACATCAAAATGAGTCATTAATGCCATTACCAAAAATCTTTACTGTTCTATTTTGAAAATATCCAGGAGTCTACTGCATACCCACTAAAGCTTCACCTCTGCACAACAACATCCATCACAGTCCAAATATGTCCCTGCTAAACCTTCTCTCTCCACATTAACATTCGTAAGACCACTACAACCAGGACCAAGACTGCAAAGCCACTGCAGACAAAACAAAAACACAAAAAATAGAGCTATTAGTGACATGTCCCTAGCAAACCTTCCATCTGCTCAACAACACTCACCAGACAACAACAACAGAACAAGAACACTCAAAAAACATTCTAATTAGACCCATTAGTGGCATTATCCTATTTTTATTCTATTTTTTGAAAGTATCCAGGAGTCCACGCACCCCCGGTTCTCCCCAAACCTACCCTAGGCACAACAACATCCACCAAACAACTACAATGACAACAAATGAATGACAATACCAAAAAAGACAAACAAAAACATCTATATCAGAGCTATTTGTGACATTTTCTGACAATTGCTGTGTTTCTATTTTGGAAAAGTAGGCCTATCTAGGATTGGACAATGCTCGTCTCCCACAGGCTATCAGCGTGCTAAATCAAACAAACAAAGAGACAAAAATTAGGGCCGTTAATGACATTATCTGAAAAGGTTTCATTATTTTGGTATTTTTTTTAAGTAACCAGGAGTGGGTGATTGCGTTGTCCCACAGGCTATCAGAGTGTTAAATCACGCTGAGACGTGGATTAGGCATTCACCAACGGCGGCAGCAGCAGTGCAGCAGCAGCAGCACTTGATGAATGCATCCTTTCTTGGCGCCCTAATGTGGGTGGCATAAAATTGTTAACCTTGTCCAAACTTGATCTAGTGTGCGTAATGGCTCCCTTCCCACCCCCCACCCCCCACCCCACCCCCTCGCTTGTGTTGATAGCCCCCTGCCCCGCTAATACTTTGTGCGTGTGTGTGTGTGCTTTTGCGTGTGTGCGTGCATGCATGCGTGCGTGTGTGTGCACGTGTGTTTGTGTATGTGTGCACGTGTGTGTGTGTGTGTGTGTGTGTGTGTGTGCACGTGTGTACAGTGTGTGCGTGCGAGCGTGCGTGTGTGTGCGTGTGTGTGTGTGTGTGCACGTGTGTACAGTGTGTGCGTGCGAGCGTGCGTGTGTGTGCGCGTGCGTGTGTGTGTGCACGTGCGTGTGTGTGTGCACGTGCGTTTTTGTATGCGTGCACGTGTGTGCGTGCGTTTGTCCAGTCCAGACTCATTATTAATCCACGCCGCGCCGGGCAGGTACCACTTACTGCTGCCGTAAATTTCCGCTGCCTATTTACACCCTGCGCCGTTCCTGTTCCTGCACCCGGGGTGGAAACATTGGCATGTTTGGCCTGACGTCTCTCTCTCCATCGCTGCCTTCTCATTTAGTCCTGAAAAGAGAAAGGCGGGGACAGACCGGCTCTTTTCACACATAACGTTTATGACGCCTCTCACTCTGTGTGGGTGTTTTGTGTGGGTGCTGGAAGCAGGTATATAATTACATTAAAAATCTGCATATCCTTCAGACGCTCCTGCACGTATATACACCACATTACCGTGTCTCCATGTGACAAACGGGAAATGGATTTAACCACAAGCAAGTTCCCCCTGCCTGCGCAGCCCATAGAAACTTCATTACGTGCCTTTTATGTGTGTTAGTGAAAATGAAAGGCTGCGAGAAGTGAATGAAATCCGTTATATTTTTCACATTGCTCCAGTCCCCCAAGATGAATGAATTGTAAGCGTAGAAGTTCCTTCAGTTGTGTGCCGTTTTGATTGAAACATGGAGGGAAATCTGCATAATGTTTTCTTTCTTTTTCCCAACACCCCAAAGGCTCACACGGGAAATAAATTACAGAGTTAAGGCTTCGCACTGCACTGTGGTTTCTGACAGAGTAATGAATTAATTCAAATTGTAAGTGAGAGCAAATGCAGGACTCACTGTGCTATTTAATTGGCTGGGTTCAGTATTTTTTGTTAGGTTTTTTTCACCTTCTTTTCACCAACTGGTCAGTTGATAGCAAAGAGTAGTAATTGTAGCAGTTGCTAGGTAACCATTGGAAAAGTTGACAGTTTGTTAGTTTTCACTTGGTGTGAAAATACAACACTGTTACTTGGGACTTGGAGCTTCATCATTTTGTGCATGGACTCCAAAAATAATATGATACAGTAACTTTTGAAAGATGTCACAAACTAACTGCAGACTTACCTGATAATTCAGTCAGACACATAGCTAAGGAGGCATGCGACCAGAGAAGTTGGCACTTGACAGTTTTGTCAAAATAAAGTCCCACTTTCATGTTGTATAATGTATATAATTTTAGCTTTTGGAGCAATATATAGAATGGGCAATGAGCACACTGACAGATGAGGACATTCAGACATAATTCCACCACTTAACACAGCTGATAAGATAGTTGTAGTTTAAAGATGATTATGTTTTGACATTTAGTGGGTTCAAGTGTGGGGCATGTATTGTGTAGTGTGTGCGTGTGTGTGTGTGTGTGTGTGTGTGTGTGTGTGTGTGTGTGTGTGTGTGTGTGTGTGTGTGTGTGTGTGTCTGAGTCTGTCTTATAATGAGTTCCCTCTGCTTCGCCTGCAGGACACGGAGATCATCAACACGGCTGTTCTGACCGGGCGAACGGTGGCCATCCCTGTGAAGGTGGTCTCCATAGAGATGAGTGGTGTTGTCACCGACGTGTCCAGCGCTGTCCAGTGCAAGTCCTCTAATGAAGACATTGTCAAGGTATGACACCGCCGAGACCCTCCAGACACTCTCCCCTTCTCTCACACAATGAGGAGGTGTGACGGCACACTTAAGTGGCCACATCCAGCATGTCTCTCAAAACGTCATTAGTCTTCCTCTTCTGGCTCTTGACTCTTGCTCTTTGATCTCCTAGGTTGTCAGCCAGACTCGTCTTGGTCGATTTTCAATCCAAAAACAGAATCAGGGAGAGAAAAATGGCAGTGCTAGATACACCTCATTTGGAATACATTTTTTAAATAGGTTTTTTGTAGCAAGCGAGGTATTACAACTTCGGCCCCCACTGACTGACTGTTACGGCTAAATCCAAATGGCTTAAGCAAAGATTTTGGTCTTTAAATAAGAATAATGTGTTATTGTTGTCGAGCACAAATATTTTTAATTTGCGACAAAAAAGGGAGGCGTAAAGCATTAAAGTGTCCAGGGATTCGCACAGAATGTGTTTGTCAGGGAAGACTGAGTTTAAAATATTGCATCCTCCTCTCCTATATGAAATAATCACACTGTGGCTTGTATAAGCCTTTATTTGCCTGCTGAGTAATCCTTTTTCCCCGCAAGCAAAGATGATTTGTTAGACCTAGACATGAAAATTCCCTTGTCTCTTTTTATTGTGTGCGTGTGTTTTTAAAGGAAATATGAAAAAGTGTAGTCCAGCCATAAAACTGTTCTCATTTTCATTCCGCAGCTTTATGACATAACATTGTATTGACATCTATATGCTAATTTGCTGTGTTTAGATATGTACCGTAGGAATCGTCTGCAGACAACAAGGCTAAGCAAAGCATTTTGCCAAGGCAAACCTTTTTTTTTCAGAACAACCACTCGAGTGGATTTCAGGATAGATAAGCCTATATTGCACTTGTAAAAGAAAGAAAGTATGAGTCGAAAACTCAAATCCATGTGGTAAATAAGACCATTCTCCTTTAATTCAATTAAGATTCAGAAGTATCATTGAGTGGTCCCACTTGTTCTTGCAGTATGTTGCCTGCATAGGCTTGCGCTTGTCACTGAACTAAGGGCAAGACTATGAAACACACGCCGTTAAAGCCAAAGACGCGCATGCGACCTGACACTCCAATAAAACACTCGCGCCGAGTCTTAAAATGTTTACTCGGCAGATGGAGAAGGTCCGCTGCCCACTGCTCTCTCTCTCGCCACTGAAGCGTTTCCTCCGAAGTGAGCTAGCCATTGCACTGTATATCACTAAATGCATAAATTCATGGGATTACATTACTCTGGGTTTATGTCGCACTGCAAATTGATATGGTTATTGGCTGAGCTTATACAGTATGTATTGTAAGACTCCCCATATGTGACAACATGTAGGGTGGGCAACAGAGGGGAGACAAGAGGGTCAGTTGCGCCCCGGGCCCAGGAAGCGAGTGGGGGCCAATACTGGGTCCTCATTACATTGTATGTGTTAGGTTGAGGGCCTTTAAGATAAACTTGTCCCGGACTCAGCCAAAGCTGTTAGCAACCCTGGCCACATGCATAAGGCGGTCCTGACCAAATATATATTTTGCTATTGTTTACCTTACCTAACACGCGGTAGAAGTAGCAGGTGTAGCTGGGAATAATAACAACGCCATGCGCCTCCATGTGAATAGAAAGGTTGTTGGGTTTATGGGGGCAGTATTTCTTAAGCCAGGCATCCAGGCAATGTTTAGATTAAGGCCAGTGTTGGTCATAGAGCTGTGTGTGTGTGTGTGTGTGCGTGTGCGCGTGTGCGTGTGCGTGTGCGTGTGTGTGTGTGTGTGTGTGTGTGTGTGTGTGTGTGTGTGTGTGTGTGTGTGTGTGTGTGCGTGTGTGTGTGGCATATGCGTGCAGGTGTGAGTGTGCATATGTGTATGCGTGCAGGTGTGTGTGTGTGTGTGTGTGTGTGTGCGTGCGCGCGTGCGTGCGCGCGTTCGTGCGCTGGTGTATGCGTGCAGGTGTGTGTGTGCGTATGTGTATGCGTGCAGGTGTGTGTGTGTGTGTGTATGTGTGCGTGTGTGTGTATGCGTGCAGGTGTGTGTGTGTGTGTGTGCGCGTGCGCTGGTGTGTGCGTGCAGGTGTGTGTGTATGCGTATGTGTATGCGTGCAGGTGTGTGTGTGTATGTGTGCGTGTGTGTGTATGCGTGCAGGAGTGTGTGTGTGCGTGTGTGTGTGTGTTTGTCCTTGTCCTTAGGGGTGTTATGTGCTCAGCATCAGATGTAATCCCTCCATTGGACTGTAAGTCCAAGTTGTTGTGATGGGATCTGTGTGTGTGTGTGTTTCTTTTTGGGTGTTTCTGTTTGGATGTGTGTGTTTCTGTTTGGGTGTGTGTGTGCACGCAAGCATGCACCTGCATATGCATGTGTGTGTGCCTGTCTAGGGCGTGAATACACTTTTGTGTGTGTCTCTCTCTTTGAGTGGACATGTGTGTGTGTGCGCGCGTGCGCCTATATTTGCTGAAAAAAACACCAAAACATGTTATGGCATTTTAAGACTCGGTCGTTAAGGTTTTAGTAATAACAAAAACTATGTGTAATAGGGGCTATCTGAAAGGGCTTATGTATTATTGTGATGCAATATGATTTAGCCTATTCATTAAAGCTTTTAAAACGTCTTTTTAATAGTGCCTTGGACAATTCAGCCTTGCCAGGTTGTGAGTGTGTGGGGGGGTGGGGGGGGGTGGGGGGATTGTCCTGGAGTCAGTTGTCCTGGGGGGCGCAGAATTGGGTCGCCATAACATTTTGTATGGCTTCGTCCTGGGCCCCAGTCAAAGCTGTCATCAAAGCTGATCTTTGATCATACAGTAGATCCTTTTTATCGAAGACCACCTTCACAAACACTTCTGGAATCACACAGCAGCCCTCCAAATACATACATATACAACCTTTCTGTGGCAATGTGTGGACACAGCGTTGTCTCTCCACCCCATCCCACTGCCCGCCACCCCCCCCCCCTCCATTCTCAGCGGACTCACAAATAACATAACTGCCGCCCATCACCATCACCACTATCATTCACACTAGCGTGACACGGCCCCTCACCCTTGAACTAGCTGACAGAGCACTTGTGTCACAAGTGAAGTATTCACCTGCGCAGGTTATTAAGAACACAGCGAATATGAGGGGGAGAATATGTCGCAAAAAGATGGCTCCACTGCTCCTCTCCAGTTTCAGTGTAAATTTCCATCCACACTCACACACTGCCTGGCTTCTCTGCACTGAATGCGTTGGGCGCTAGCAGGACTGGCTTTGACGAATGTGCTTTGCTGCGCTATATAGTCCCTTTATGTGTAGTGCCACGAGGCATAGTGGAGGATATGAAGACACCCACCTATCCTCTCTCCCGCTAACTGCATGGCGGACACTGACAGTATACACCAGGATGCTGGTTAATTGCACACATGAAGCAACCCAGCGGGAGTTTTTTTTCATGCTGTGGCAGTTAGCCGGTTAGCGTACCGTAGCTGCAGGTACCGTGCACTATTGCTTGTTCTAAGCAGCAATAAATGAAACAAATCAATGTTTATGTGCGTGTAGCAGGACTTGAGATGCACCTGTATTGCCTCATGCCTCATGTTTATTTCCTTTCTCTATTCGTATTGCCAGTCAACAATGAAACTCATGAAACTGCACTGTAAGGTCGATGGCGGCGTCCATAATTGTAGCATCTACAACAATGCAGAGGGACCTTAGGCGAGGGAAGAGGACCTTTGTTACACGGGTCCACCCTCACACAAAGGCATCTCTATACTGAAGGCACGGTGCACCGTAACACGGCTTGCTTTGAATAATGTGCTTTGCTGTGCTATGCAGTCCCTTTATGCGCACTGCCATGAGACATCACAGAGGATATAAAGACAACCCCCTCCTACTCACCCACCTCCTTCCTCCCTCCGGGTGTCGTGCATGGTCTGCCAAGACATTGTCCTCGACGGCATTACTCTACAGTGGGAAATGCAACCCGTGTACTGTGGTAACAGGTTTTCAGTCAAACGAGTTGGGGCGACTGGAGAGGACAAGAGCCCAAGTCAAAATACCCCCGCAGTGCACTATGTCCTTTCCTTTCACCATCCCTACTCTATCCGTCCTCCCACCTCTCTCTCTCCATCACTTCATCCACCTCCACATCTCTCCTCTTGCACCTTTGTTCATGAACTGGGATGAACAGTGAGTATGCGCACACGCACACACATCAGGACTTGACAGTGGCATCCTGCCAACCGGACAAAAATGGGTAAAACTTGGCCGTGGCTAGTAACAGTTTTGGTCTCAATAGCCACTTTGGCAGGTAGCTTATTTTTTTTAGCTATGACATATTTTGCACCTTGCGTTATATTTAGGTTCAAGAAAGGTCATTCAGATTTTATTTGTCTTGTATACTGCAGATAGTTTTATTTAACACACAATGTTCATAACACTGATCATATTGCTTTATCACTTCATATCACTTATATGAAAATATGTCTAAAATGACTGCCAACAAAACTGTGGCTAGTAAAAAAGCTGAATGGCTAGTGACTCTGGAAAACCACTAGCCACTGTGGCCAGTGAGAGAAAAGTTCATGTCAAGTTAATGACACACATACCAGTTTTATGGACACCGAAGAGTACTATTTTTGGGTCAGAAATCAGGGCTTTTTTGGTGGCATCATCCTATGTTCGCCAGTAACTAAAGAATGGAAATAGATAGACAAAACATTCAGGTGAAGACAGACAGTTCAGTGCAGATTTTGGTAGTATTGGTGTTCACAAAGACATCAGACATTATTTTCTGTGGATCTTGAAAGTTTGATCAAAATGCTAAAAATCGCTGACAATATGAGGCTCTCTGCTTTAAAAAAGCTGCCAGCCAATGATATAAGCATTTTCTTCAAATCTGACCTTAAATCCGATGACAGAATGGGGTTCCCCATATATGAAAACATTAAAACAAGTGTTGTTTTGTTTTCATATTCATACCTTGTTTAGCCAAAAAGAAAATGGATTGCGAGATTTTAACTTGCTGTTGGCGGCCATACTGGATTTTGCCCATTTGAGGCATTTCCATACATTTTTGCACCCGGTATACAACAGATTTGGATTCAGCACCCTTGAATACCCCTTAATCAGTTGTATGACACGATTTGCCTTCAGGGTTCATCTTTTGGGAAAACTGACCCTGACTATTTCACTGTGTCTCACTTTTGCCCCCATGCTACCTCTCCCGGTGTTGAATTGCCACTATAGAGAGAGCATCATCACTTACTTCCCGCCATCCTTCCTTCTCTCTCTCTCTCTCCCTCCCTCTTTATTCCTTCATGCTGTCCCTCATCCATTCCATCCCTCCCTCTCTCTCTCTCTCTCTCTCTCTCTCTCTCTCTCTCTCTCTCTCTCTCTCTCTCTCCTTCTCTCTCCTCTCACTTGTTCAGGCATGAACTGGCACGGACAATGAGTAGGGGACAGGATAACACACACACACACACACACACACACACACACACACACACACACACACACACACACACACACACACACACACACACACACACACAGAGTCGTTTCACGGTGTAACTTTTTGGTCCCAGTGCCACGGTCGGCCGCGGTCTCGCCACTGGGCTGGCACCATAGAGGGCATCATCATCATCATCACCACTGCAGCAGCAGCAGCAGCAGCGTTGGATTAGTGGCCCGGTGCCATGCGGCTGTCAGCTCTGCCCGTCATTGCGCTTTCATCACGGGCCTCCAGGGTGCGGCCCCCCCACCCCCTCCATGTACCCCCCCACCCCCTCCCTCCCTGTCGGGTCCCACTTGGTCCGTACCCGCTTTAGAATCACAATTAGGCAGGGCTCCGCGTTCATCACGGGCCAGGGGAGCCATCCACGCCATCCGGCCGGTTTTAGCACAGTCATGCTGCACTCTGGATGTCGAGCCATCGCTGGAGAGCAGCTGGGTTTGCGGGCAATTTTTAGACGTCTCTATCCGTGCTGTATGCAGTTGCGGTTGCGTTCGCATTAAAAAAGTTGAACGCACATAGTTGGTGAGAGGTCTTAACTGCAAATAGTGGTAATTAAATATAGGGTCGTTAACATTTTTTTAGTTGCCGATGTCAGGTGGTACAACCACAGCTAATGCCCATAAGTTAGTTAGTAATTGGTAATTGTTGTACAATATGCTTCTTAGGTTAAACAAATAATACAATTTATTCCTCACAATAGTGGCATTTAGGGATGGCACAAACCGCACCGAAAACCGAAACCGTACAATTCACACACATACCGAACCGAACCGTGCAATCCACCGCAAACCGCAATTCATGTACTGCCCAGGAAAATATGTAAAACATATTCTAGACAGATCTAGAACAGATTCTAGGAGTATCTTATCCAGTCTCTCTGATTAAAACATTAGCGTATAAGACCAAATCAGAGGATGACACAATTAAAATCACACCATTTTCACATTATAAGCCTATACAAACCATATGTAGGATATTTAGTGATAAGTCCGATTCTATTAGCCAGTGCACTATTTATCATGAACTAAAAAAAAAGAACCGTAGAGAACCGAAAACCGTGACCTTGACACCGTGATATGAACCGAACCGTTAATTTTGTGAACCGTACCACCCCTAGTGGCATTACCTGTGGTTGCAGCCTGCCCTAATATCTACTCGTAAAAAAATGACCCTACAGTCTGCCCATACTAAAAATGACGGTCCACAAAATGTTCAGTACTCTCAGCAGTATCAGAGACTATCATGATTGAACTAAGGCCATATTGTGCACTTTCAAATGAAATATGTCAAACTCCCGCCAAAAAAAGTTCACACAGTTGTTGCAAAGCAACTTTAGAAATTGCTTCGTCAACACAAAATCTTCATCTTCTCAGGGGACCTAGTGAAGTTGGGAGTTGTTTGCCGTCAAGGTGACCGCCTTTTCTAGAAAGGTGCTGGGGGGAAAACCTGATCAATATGCCGTTGCATTCACATCACAAATCTCGAACACAGGTGGTGAGAAGCATAGGTACCTGCTAATGGGGTTGTTGTGTAGCTACGCGATTTGGTGTACATCTGCTGCGTCGAGATCTTGGTTATAGTAGCTTGTTAAGTATTCTGATTCACATCGGATGTCGATAACTATGCATTGCGTCAGGCCATTTGATCTCATTGTTGTGACTGAGTACAGCAGAAAGTAAATCTCGAGCTGGGCAGAAAAACACGAAACCCGACTCCCCACTCCTCATCCACAGGCGCCACGACAGGCAGTGTGTGTGTCTGTGTGTCTGTGTGTCTGTGTGTGTGTGTGTGTGTGTGTGTGTGTGTGTGTGTGTGTGTGTGCGTGCGTGTGCGTGTGCGTGTGCGTGCGTGTGCGTGCGTGCGTGCGTGCGTGCGTGCGTGCGTGCGTGCGTGCGTGCGTGCGTGCGTGCGTGCGTGCGTGCGTGCGTGCCTGTGTGTGTGTGTGTGTGTGTGTGTGTGTGTGTGTGTGTGTGTCAGAGTATGTGTGTCTCAGAGATTGTGTGTCTCAGAGGTTGTGTGTCTGTGTGTGTGGCATTCAGCCACATGGTCGGGGAGGGGAGACGGTTCGGAAAGACCCCCAAATCGATCCGCCTCCCTCCCCCTCCCCTATCCCATTGGGTAGTAGTATGGATAAGCTCATGAGTGGGTGGGGGTGTCTGGGAAGGACTCGTATTTTATTACACTGATATCTCTCCCACCACATTACCCACACCCACCCCCCTTCAACTACCACACACACACACACACACACCCACACACACACACACACACACACACACACACACACACACACACACACACACACACACACACACACACACACACACACACACACACCAAGCCAGCACACACACACACACACACACACACCAAGCCACCACACACAAACCA
The DNA here is from genome assembly GCF_034702125.1 of Engraulis encrasicolus. Classification (NCBI taxonomy): domain Eukaryota; kingdom Metazoa; phylum Chordata; class Actinopteri; order Clupeiformes; family Engraulidae; genus Engraulis; species Engraulis encrasicolus. The sequence continues at coordinate 55,127,744 of NC_085863.1, forward strand.
ACCTCCCATACACACACACACACACACACACACACACACACACACACACACACACACACACACACACACACACACACACACACACACACACACACACACACACACACACACACACACACACACACACACACACACCATGATGAATCCGCAGCCCTGAGAAGCCGGCAGATCTCGACCTCCATTTGCGGCAGATTAGCTTCCCTGATTACAGTGTCAGCTGCCCCGCACCCCCCGATAAATCATAGATGCTAACCCCCCCCCACCACAAAAGCAAACGCCAGCTATCTATTACACTAAATCATTTATTAAGAAACGCTTTGCTGCCACATTGATGAGAATCTGGTTGCTGACTTTTTCTGATTGACACTGAAGCAAATACTCTACTCTACTACTCTCTCTCTCTCTCTCCCTCTCTATCCATCTCTCTCTCTCTCTCTCTCTCTCTCTCTCTCTCTCTCTCTCTCTCTCTCTCTCTCTCTCTCTCTCTCTCACACACACACACACACACACACACACACACACACACACACACACACACACACACACACACACACACACACACACACACACACACACACACACACACACTCTCTCTGTCTCTCTCTCTTTCCCTCTGTCTCTCTCGCACGCTCTGTCTCTCTCTTTCTCTCGCTCTACTTCTCGTCTCAACTGCCAGGAGTGTATTTTTTTCTTTTTTCTCTATTCCATAATTTATATGTGTTGAGTTGCATATGATATTCGATTTAGCTTTGGAAATGAGTGAGATCGTGTATTGTGTGTGTGTGTGTGTGTGTGTGTGTGTGTGTGTGTGTGTGTGTGTGTGTGTGTGTGTGTGTGTGTGGTGTCTGTGTGTGTGTGTGTGTGTGTGTGTGTGTGTGTGTGTGTGTGTGTGTGTGTGTGTGTGTGTGTGTGTGTGTACGCGCACTCACGTGTGTGTGTGTGGTGTGTGCTTGTGCATGCTTGTGCATGTGCATGCTCGTGCATGTGTGTGTGCAGGGGTTCTGGCAGGGGGTGACATAGGGGACAGTTGTCCCAGGCCCTGGGAGACAGGGAGCCCAGAATTGGGTCCTTATAACATTGTATGTATTGAGTTGGGGGGCCCTTTCAGATGACTTTGTCCTGGGCCCGGCCGGTCAGCAGCCGTGTGTGTGCGCGCGTGCGTGCGTGCGCATCTTTGTGTACTTGCATTTCACTCAATATCGTTTATTTTCTTTCTTTCATTTATATTTATACTTCATCTAATAAATATCCAGTGCTACAGCACGCTGTGGTTTCTCCAACACAGCTCTTTTCCCTGACAGATAGCTGTTGGAACAGCAACAGGGGTCTGTCTTACATCTTTATGTCTTGGTTGTAAAAGGGATGAGATTTAACTTGAGCTAAATTTTAAATTTACTCACTTGTGAAACCCATGGCTTTCTTGCTGGTCTCTGTGAGGTTATGGAGAGAAACACACACGCACGCACACACACACCTAGAGTTATGAACACATTAAATATCAAAACATAAAAGCTACATTTTAAATACGTAATACCCACTTTGCACACAGTTTGTGCCTCCAGTGAGACTAACAACAGCATAACATAACATAACATAACGTAACGTAACGTAACCATTTTGAGCACATTACAAGTAAAAATATAAATTAATTCTACATTCATTTTCAAACTTTCAAACTTCAAAAACCTGCCGTTTTCTGCCGGTGTCCATGAGGTGTGACCACGTGTATATGAACGGGAAGGAGATGCACAAATCCTACGGATGTCCTTCATAAATAACATAAGTTTAAACTTACTGGCCCTCTCTTTCCAAACTCCTTGTGTCTTCTGCAGGTGTCCATGAGCTGTGACTACGTTTACGTGAACGGGAAGGAGACGCGAGGGTCCATGAGTGGCCGCGTGATGTTCACCTACGAGCACCTGAGCGCCCCCCTGGAGCTCACCGTCTGGGTGCCCAAGCTGCCCCTCAACATCGAGCTCTCCGACAACCGCCTCAGCTTCATCAAGGGCTGGAGAGTACCCATCCTGCCCGACCGAAGGTGAGAGAACTACCCTTTTAGGGTGTGTGTATGTGTGTGTGTTGGCAGGCAGCCTCAACACATATTGTGTGTGTCTGCTCATTGGAAGGTATTGTCAGTGCACTTACTGTGTGTGTGTGTGCGTGCGTGCGTGCGTGCGTGCGTGCGTGCGTGCGTGCGTGAGTGCGTGTGTGTTTGTGTGTGTGTGTGTGTGTGTGTGTGTGTGTGTGTGTGTGTGTGCACGCGTTTGTGTGTGCACGCGTTTGTGTGTGCACGCTCGTGCGTACACGCGTGTGTGCGCACGTGCGTGCACGCGTGTGTGCCTGTTCATTGGCAGGCAGCAACAACACACAGTGCATAGGTGTGCGTGTGTGTGAGTATAGGCTTCCTTGGATGAGAGATGTGTGTGGTTCCAGCCATAATCCCTGCATTGGGGTATAAACCCGACTGTCTGTGATGAGATCAACTCGCTGTGCATTGAGACGCCTGTGATCTCCATATGTTAAGGTACACTGTGGAAATGCGATTAGCCGTGAGCTTTGATGCTAATATCAGATTGCAGTTTATGCAGATGTGCTGCTTTTCCCTTTTTGACGAAATGCCTGTCGTTTTTTTTTTAATTGAATACTTTTAAATGGACCATTTACGATTGAAACGCAATCTCGTTTTAGCTGCCTCTAATCCCATTCAAGCTGGATCTAAATCCATATAAAGCTTTCCGCAGATCCCTAACACAGTTCCCCTTCTGGAGCGAGCCGGCACATAAAAAACACACCAGTGTCAACGTAAACTTGCATGCACTCCCTTCCCCACACTCATACATACACACACACACACACACACACATGCATAACGTACACACACGCATGCATACTGTTAAACTTGGAAAAAACACACATCATATACACATTCCGACGCGCACACACGCGCCCACAGACGCACACACACACACACACACACACACACACACACACACACACACACACACACACACACACACACACACACACACACACACACACACACACACGAGTGCGCACACACACAACAGCAAAGAACTGTTAAACTTGGAAAAAACACACATCATATACACATTCCGACGCGCACACACACTCACACAGACACACACACACACACACACACACACACACACACACACACGAGTGCGCACACACACAACAGCAAAGAAACACCATTGTGTGAACGTAAACATGAGTACACACACCCACACAGAAACACACACACGCACGCACACACACACACACACACGTAGTGCGTAGGAGGGGAGGCTCTGGCACTTGAATAATTAAAGCTGTCATTACGCAGTCTCTTAGAAGAGGGAGAAGTTGAACATGGCATGTTTTCACCTTGCTTGTTGAATGGCTGACACTAACGCGTAGAGCTGTTAATTATGCAGTTGTCTCGTTAATTTTAGCTTCTCCTCATTCAGCTAATTTGCAACAGACGTTGCACGTTTCCCAGTCGCCGACTGACCGACCGACCAAACAACCAACCAACGCGTGCAAAAACATATTTCAAACAAACCAGCACTTGAGAGAATTGTTTTTCTCCCTCTTGCTTTCTTTTTATCCTTAGTGGTTGTTTAAGAAGAAGTGAAAGTAAGTACCATTGCGGAGGTATGCCATGCAGGCAGGCATGCAGGGGCACATTGGAGATCGTGTTATTGGAGAAGCATAATCAAGAGAGACAAAAGTTCTTCTTAAAATTCCTCCCGTGTTCCCGTGGCTGTCCTCTCTGAGGTAAACTGCCTGTGACGGGACAGGGAAAAGTTCACAGATCAGTCAGGAGGAGTGTGGGGGAATCGGGGGCCTGGTCCATCCCCAAAGAGAGTTAAGAGAGAGAGAGAGAGGGAACCAGAGGACTTTTCTTTTCTCCCACCCTCGCTGCACTCCTCGACTGACAAGCCTCATCTCCCCTAGGCTGCTGTTTACCTCAGCATCAGCCTCAGCCCAACACTAACCAAACAAGCTCCCCCACCATCATCCATCTCCTCTCCGTCCCCACCATCATCCCTCTCCTCTCCGTCCCCACCATCATCCCTCTCCTCTCCATCCCCACCATCATCCCTCTCCTCTCCGTCCCCACCCTCCCCGCCAGCCTTCCCATCTCTTCTCCTCCACCTCTCTCTCCTCCCCTCCTTCCGCCTTCCTCCTCCAGTCTCTTCTCTTCTCTTCTCTTCTCTGAACCTGCCCATCTCTCCCCTCCTACCCTCTCCTCTCCTCCTTCCCTCCCCTCTCCTGCTCTCCTCCCCTCCCCTGTTCTCTTCTCTCTTCCCATTCTTCCCCTACTCTCCCGTCATCTACTCTCCACTCCTCTCCATTTCTCCACCTCCCTCATCCTCTCTTCTTCTCCTCCTCTCATCTCCTCGCTTGTAACAGCCTGTTCAGCATGCTACACATGTAATGCTCTCCTCTTGTCTGCCTTCCTCCTTTCCTCTCCTCCTCCTGTCTCACCTCTCCTCTTCTCTCCTCCACCTCTCTTCCTCCCGCTCCACCTCTCCTCTTCTCTCTTCCTCCCGCTCCACCTCTCCTCTTCTCTCCTCTCCTCACCTCTCCTCTTCTCTTCTCTCCTCTCCTCTCCTCACCTCACCTCTCCTCTCCTCTCCTCTCCTCTTCTCTCCTCTCCTCTCTTCCCCGCTCCCCTCCTCTCCTCTCCTCCTGTCTCACCTCTCCTCTTCTCTCCTCTCCTCTCTTCCTCCCGCTCCACCTCTCCTCTCCTCTCCTCTCCTCTCCTCTCCTCTCCTCTCCTCTCCTCGCCTCTCCTCTCCTCTTCTCTCCTCTCCTCTCCTCTTCCTTCCTGTCCAACACGCTACACATGTTCTGCTGATGTTTACACTTTCAGCCCCCCACCATCCAGATAGGGGGAGGCCGCTACTCTGCATCGGGCCGCACCCTTTGAAATCAATGCGGCTGGATATGCCTTGCCAGTCCTTGACAGACAGCCTGCACTTGTACCTCTCCCGGTGTGTGTGAGGAGGATGCAGAGGATGCGTCAGGCCGGAGATTAATTAGCTTGGCTGGTGTGATGCGGCTGGGGAGGGGGTGGGCGAGGAGCAGAAGGAGAGGAGAGAAGAGGGGAGGAGACGAGGGGGTTACCTTATTACGAGGTCCCACTGCGTTCGTAGAGGCCTCTTTATAAACCCACAGCCTCGCGGCAAGCCACAGGCTCTAACAACGCATTAGAATTTAAGAGTGGGATTTCAAAAGCCTGACATGTTAGACAATGACTGTGTTAGTTTGCAGTGAGGTTATCCAATGGCGATGCATCGTCGCACCAGGACAACTGTTAAGAATGCATGGAGTATAAGGTACAGGAGCAAACACAAATGAATTGTAAATATGTTAAATAATGTAGTAATATTTAGCTTGTGCATGCTTCTATACTACTCAATACAATTACAGTTAAAGTGATACCGTCCCATTTTTGGAAATAAGCTTATTTTACATCTTCCCTTGAGTTAAATAATAGGGTTTTACCTTTCTCCTGTACTTTCAACAGTTTTCTAGTTATGACAGTGCAAATTTTACCTCCAAGCTAACAGTTAACATTGAGTCCTATGAGACCAGTTAGCCGCGAGCTGGTCTCATAGGACTCAATGTTAACTGCTAGCATGGAGGTAAAATTTGCACTGCCATACCCCGAGAATGGTTGAAAGTACAGGAGGACGGTAAAACCCTATTATTTAACTCAAGGGGAGATGTAAAATAAGCTTATTTCCAAAAATGGGACAGTATCACTTTAAGCATCATTAATTATTTATCCGCCTCGGTATCCATCCATTATGAGTGCTGTATCCCATTTGTGAAAGGTACATCCTTGGTAGACGGCTAGCTTGCATACCACGCAGCAAGAATCAGAGTAGAACATTTATGGCCTCACAATATTTTACTTAGCGTGTCAGAGTAGTTGGAACGGAGATATACTCTTCCTGATGAACTGAAATTTTATTCAAATGTAAATTTTGCTCAGCTAGGTTGCCAGTGGGTAGCTGGGAGGCAAAGAAGTAAAGACAGTAAAACTGTTTAGCTGGACTGTATCATCACTGAACCCCCCTATAAGTGAAAGAGCATTCGAGAGTGAACGATTACCCCCCCTAATAAACTGTGTGATATACCATTAATCCTTCATAAACGGGTCCATTTTCGAAAGTGAAAGTTAATAAATGTCTAATAAATGATTAATGGTGCTTACAGCAGGCCTGGTTAGCTACAAAAGACAGACCTACAGGTCTTGGTAAAGCTTGAACGGAGGTCGTTTGTTGCTTACACACACACATTTTGCACATAAACTAGTATTGGTAATGTACATATTGCGTTTCTACTACTTACAACAATGTTTTGGGATGTTTCCATGTGTAACAAGATTAAAGGCACTTGTGAACTTCCCTTCTCCCGCCTCTCCAGGATGTCGCCTCACTAAACAAAGTTTGGAGAAGCGGGCCATCTCTGTGTGATTTTAATGAGAGACACAAAATGGTTCCGCTTCCCATAGTAGGGTAACTGAAGATGAAAAATATACTTGTTCCATTAACTCTAACAAAATGCACATTTGGAAGACACGGGGTAGTTCCATTTTCAACCTGTGGTAATAATACATCTGTTTTGTATAGCGCTTTTGATGTTACTCAAAGACACCGTAGAACAACTGAAGACTGAGAAAAATACTTTCCATTGAACTAAGTGTAACACTATTGAATTATGGGGTATGGTAAATGTGTTGATCCGTTAACTGTGACAAAGCACTACAATTAACTCAATGACAAAAGTTCAGAGAACACAGCACACCGAATACTGTTTTTTTATTTCTTTCTCCAAGAAATAAAAAAGAAAAAAATAAGCAGCATTCAGTTTGTGGCGTATTCTGGACTTTCGTCATTGATGAAGTTTCCCTGCACCTGTACATGCATCACTGAAGGCTTGTGCACAAGAACTTTCATGTACTTTGACTCTTATGTCATTTGCTCGTAATGTCTTGTCTAGTCTTGCCTTAAGTAGGGTAAACAAACAATTTTTGATCCATTAACTTTAACGAAACACTATTATTAACTAATTTGCTTACCATGTCTTGTCCCCGATAGAACGGCCCGCGACAGCGATGACGACGATGACGATGACCGCAAGGTAGCACGCGGCTGCGCCCTGCAGTACCAGCGCGCCCAGGTGAAGGTGCTGACGCAGTTCCATACCACCTCCACCGAGGGCACCAACCAGGTCATCCCCATGCTGGGGCCCGACTGGCAGGTGGACGTCACCGACCTGGTCCAGGACTCACTCAAGGTGGCCGACCCGCGCGTGGCCGAGCTGGTGGACCGCACCGTGCTGGTCGGCCTGGAGCTGGGCGCCACCTCCCTGAAGGTCAGTCAGCCAGTCCATATGACAACACTTAAATTAAAGGTGGGGTTGCAGGTATGACATCACGTTGGGGATTCTAAAGCCTGGCTCAAACTACGCGACTATCGGCCCGATTCTCGGCTGAAAACCCCCCCTACGACAATCGCTGGAACGTTACCCCCCAGGACCATCGCAAGCGATTCTCGGGGAAGATTTCCTCGTCATGTGCGACGTTCTAAGATAGAACTTTAGCAGCTCAAAGTGTCGCCGATCGCAAGTCGTAGAAATCAAACACTGTTTGATATTTGCGACTGGAAATAGATGTCGGGTATTGTCTCGGTGGCTGCGAGCAGCGATGAGATTGACAGTTGCGATTCTCTTCTACTGTGCGGTGCACCCCGATGCCAACATCGGACACACAATCACTAGTCGTGTAGTTTGAGCCTGGCTTAAGGTTCTACATAGACTCCTATGAGCCTGCGGAACCCCCAACGTGATGTCATAATAGTACATTTTCTTAAAATGGTTAACCTGCAACCCCACCTTTAACTATTGGTGGATTCCAATTTGCTGACTTCCGTCCTCCCTTGCTCACTTGCCTGTTTGTGACCTCATGCTGATGTCACTGACGACAGAAGATTAATTCAATATCTTGCTAAAGCACAATTCTTATGTCATTTTCTCATTTGCAATTGGGATCGTGAATGAAAAACAGTCCCCCAAAAGTTGTTGTGGCTAGGCTTACAGCTGGGAGACTTAATTGTTTTCTCCACGTAGGTGGGGCCAGGAGGCGGGGCGAGGCCGCAACCACATATGGAGGATGGGAGTCCACATATTAGAATCCACCTTGTATGTACCTAATCAGGGATGCCAGCAGGGGTGGGGGGACAAAGGGGTCAGTTGTCCCGGGTCCAGGGAGTGGCGGGGGGAGCAAAGATTTTGAAAATAGGAAAAACCAAGTGAAAGCGTAGCATGCGTCACCAGTGCAACAAAATAGAATGTTATATGACCCTGATGAAGGCCACATGGCCGATACAGATGTTTTTTTATGCATTAGTCCAGCAATAAACATTCTCTTCAACTTTTAAAAATAGAATGAGTGCCAGGATCGAGGATTTTTCCTTCTGTTTGCATTGTAAGTGCACATGCAGGTGTAGCTGGCCAATAAATCTGATTATCATTCTGCTAACAGCCGCACAGAAATCAAAAAGCTGTTTGTTTACAGGTTTCTGCTGGTTCAAAGAGCACCTTGGGACGCAGACATGTGAAAACCATATTGGTATTCATCTTTCGAACACCGGCCATATTGTACGGTGTATCCTAAAGGGTTACCGTTACTTTGTGCGTGTGTTCTTTTGTATACGGAAACTGAAGGACATAAATGCAATTTAGTCTAAACAGCCGGAGCATGTGGCCGCTTACACAAGCAACTGTTATCTGAAGCGCACAGTAGAGCAGATCAGCCCCGTACCCCTGCCCGTCCGGTCCGTCCCATCAGATTCATGGTTCAGGTGCTGTGATGCCCATTACGAAGCACTGCAGACAGGGACGCTGACGAGGAGAGTTGGGCGGGTAAAGATGCAAGTTGTCCTGGTCCCAGGGAAAGAGGGGCTCCAGAATTAGGTCCCCATAAAATTCTATGTATTGAGAGAGGGGTGGCCCTTTCAGATGACTTTGTCCTGGGCCCAGCCAACGCTGTCGGCGGCCCTGGTTGCAGACTATATGATAGATGAGGCCCTCTCCAGCGCCTCAATCCCACTCATCTGCCGCAGCAGCTGCTGCAAACGCAGGGTCACTCCAGCGGGGTTATAATGGAGTAGCCCAATACGCCAGATGAGTGATTCACAACTGACAGCGGGGGGTGGCGAAGACAGCAGAAAGTTCCAGAAGCGATTAAAAGGAGAGTAACTTTTTTTACCCTTGAAAGACAAAAAAAAGATTATATATTGCTTCTCTTCCACTTCTGTCAGTCAGTTTCTATCTCAAAAATGAGGTTTTAGCAGGCTATTGAAGAGTTTTGATCTTGCTGAACAAAAATGGGTTGCCTTTCTTTTGTAATGAAAGGTTCTCTTCTTTCTTTTATGAAAGTAAATGAGTCGCACAAAAGACACAAAATGGCATGGCCCTGGCAATCAATTAGGTTCGGTAATTGGCAGGGGTTTAATCTGGCCATCTCCATTTCGAACAGTTATTGCTTGGACAAGGCCATTTTTTTGTTGTACTAAATGTTCTCAATGATGTTCTTTCCATCATGCTGTTCGGTCTCCCCCTCTATTATGTGTCCAGTCATGCTCGCTCTCTGTCATTCTCTGTCCTGCCGATCCTCCCGATCGTTACTTTGTTTTGTTTCACATTTCTAAACCATTCCGGGGGGGGGCGCATCAAAGAGATGTGACAATGAGAATCAGCTTGGCAGGATTCCATCATGGAAAATTACTTAAATAGATCATGCACTGAGAAACACCGTGAATACCCACGTCCAGCACGGTCTGAGTTATCTCCCTGTGGTCATAATTACCTTTGTACCGCCGTTGCTGCAAATGGACAGCAGGCACAAGTAAATTATGCCTATTGACTTTTTGAAAAAAAAGTCTGTTTCTCTCTCTCTTTCTCTCTTTCTCTCTTTCTCTTTCTCTCTCTCTCTCTCTCTCTCTCTCTCTCTCTCTCTCTCTCTCTCTCTCTCTCTCTCTCTCTGTATGGAAGGTCACCTAGTCCGGCTGAAAGTTAATTTCAAAAGGACCATTTCAGCTGAAAATGGCCGCTGTTTCAGCCTATTTTTAAGAGCTGATGTGCGGGGATTTCAACGACTTTGCTTGTGGATTGACGCAAAGTTGTTGGATGCCGTATTCGCACACACACACGTACACACACAACATCCCCCGGAGACACACTGAACATGTGTAGAGATGAGTGCATATGCATGGAGCTGTATGGCCAATGAGCTGTGACTGCAATTCCACGGCATTAGTCAGTCCTTGGCAAGAAGCATCTGTGACTTTGTGGTGGGAAAAAAAAGGATGTACAAAGCTACGTTGGCTAGAGTCGGGCCTTTTACAGGGACGGTTAAAGAGAAGGTCACTATTAAAAAGTACAGAAGAGACAGAAAGTTTAGATTGTGTGCTTTGAATGCCAAGGCTGCTGCTAGACAGCCCCAATAAAATGTCTCCACCAGAGGCACAGCCAGACTGCCATCATAACATCAACCAGCCTGTACCAGTGAAATACGACAGTTGGCTTCTATGCTCTGAAGTGTTGACATTACTGATCACTCCACACAGTTTAGGATTGGTATCTCATTGTAAAAAATGCACTGTATAAAACATCCAAAAAGCAAAATTATGTGAATGTAGCACATTGGAAAAATACTTAAAATAATAATAAGAAGAAGATTTAGAAGAAGAAGAAACAGCAGAAAATGAATAGGATCCTATGCACTTTCGGTGCTCGGGCCCTAAAAAACGGGTTCACCCTAGACATGTTTTGAAATCCCTCATATATCTGTTGTTAAATGTTCATCTATTTCTTCCTAGGTTGAGTCTCCTCTGGCGGTGGAAGCAGTGCTGGGAGAAGCTCCTTTCTCTGTGACGGACGAGAAGGTCTCCATTGTGGACCTGCGCACTCACGCCATCTCTGGCCTCACGCTGTCACTGCAGCCAAGTCCTGGAAACAGCCACACTATGGTCGCTAAGGCAACTGGCCTGCAGACTCTCACCACCCCAAAGCAGGTATGTTGGCACAAGCTTGCTCTGGGCGCCCATGATAATTACATGCCACAAAAAATAATTGTCGGGTAGAGCAGAATTTGAATCTACTGTAGGCAATTATCGGACTTACATTTGTCTTAGTAAACTTGATGAACTGGGAAACGGTAAGTCCACTCCTTCAACAAGTTGAGAAACTGCCTCTTCAGTGGGTTTCAAATTCTTGCAAATGGAACGATTTATATTTACTGAGGAAGCAAATATGCAATGAATGCTGTGCATATATTCCCTTTCAATAACGGACAGCATTGAAGTTACGTAGTATTGATCGTCGTTATTTTAAAGTTATGGCAGCAGCTTGGCGTGGCGGCTATCGCACTCAGCAGGATTCACTCAGAGTAGGTTTTGTTTCGCAGGGCAGCGGAGCGCATCTCGTATCCAGGTGGCATGACAACTAAGCCGATATCTGGGAAATACCAGAGAACCTCTAACAGGGAGAAGGCTCAGTCTCATTGGTTCCCATTGTAGCCAGTTAGCTTTGCATGCATAATGCAGTAACGAGCGTGGGCCAGTCCTTCATGTGGGAAAATGTATGGAATGGAAAGGGGAACCCATGCTAAATACATTGCTACTGCGATTTCCAGTCACAAATATCATCAACAAAACATTCCTGGTAAGCACTATGACTGTTGTTTAACAATAGGCTGTATTGACAAATCGCACAGGTGTGTAGTTTTACAGCAGGTTAGAAGATTTCAACCTGTACTCGCTAGCATCGCGCTAATGTTTATGGGTTTGGCCCCATAAAAATTGAGCTTTGTGACCCAGTATATAATAATCTAGTGGCGCAAAATAATCGAAACGCTACTCAAATGGGGTCTTATTATTTCTAGCTTCGAACTTAATATTAATATTTCAGGACAAAAAATTATAAAAAATCACAAAAATTATAATGGTAAAAAACTCCATTGACACCCATTCATTTTGCACTGTCCCGTGGTTAGGGTTAGCCAATTGTGGCTAACAGGAAGTTCCGTGAGTGAACAGCCCCTGGAAATACTTCAGTACACTCCATTACATTGATGACACGCAAATGGGCATGCAAATAAACTTTCCTCCCATCGCTGGGCATTAGAATTAACCTCCCCGCAGCATTCCAAGTTGGAGATCATTTTCCGTAGTCGTAAGGGGGTTGATCATAATTTCTTGCTTCATAAATATTCAAATGAAAACGGGGCTTAAACATTAGGACGGTAAAATGCAAAGGCTGATATGCAGAATCACAGAGGGGCCCTGATGATGACTTTGTCATTCGCACCAAGCCAAGTAGCCTAATCTAGGCAGTCTGTTTGATATTCTGGGGTTTCTTAAATGCTGCCAACGAAAACTCGGCTCCCCGTGTGTGTGAAAATGTCTTGTTTAATGAGCAGCCAAGAAAGCTTGCCGCCACCCCTAAGTCTCTCCCCCATGCTACAATCAGCACCTGGGTTTCTTTACTTTCCAATCCTCCACAAGCCACACACCCACCCTTGTATAATCACACACACACTCGCAGACACACACACATTCACTCGCCCACACACACGCACACAGACACACACACACACACACACACACACACACACACACACACACACACACACACACACACACACACACACACACACACACACACACACACTCGCAGACACACACACTCGCAGACACACACACTCGCAGACACACACACACACACACACACACACACACACACACACACACACACACACACACACACACACACACACACACACACACACACACACACACACACACACACACACAGAGAAAAGAGGCTTGGCCTCCACTCCTCCAAACCATTCCAGGCTCAGGGCTTGCTCTCTGTGCTCCCCCCTCGTCTGTGGCCAAATCCAACATCAGACGAGGGGGGGAGGCGAGGGGCTTTATCCCTCCTCTGCATTAAAAGCCCATTTCTCCAAGGCTGCTCTTACTGGAGCACCTTTACATTTAATTAGCGTAATGTCTTGTCCTAAGTGCTCTCCAAGGCCAGCGCTATAAACGCCAGGGAGTAGGGCTTGGGGTTTTTTTTCTCCCCCTCTTGCCCTAGGACCACATCCTCAAGGGGGGTCTAACTGAGTCGTTTCACCCCAGCATAGCCCAGCCCAGCCCAGCCCAGCCCATCTCATCTCCCAACCACCCCACTCCACCACCACTCATCTGCTGGTACTGTACTGTCTGGTAGTGGGACTAGCGTCTACTCCCTCTCTCTCGCACTCTTTTTTTCATAGTGAGCCCAGAACCCCCACAAGTCTACACACACAGACACACAAAGAGCTGCAGGAGTACCATCGTTTCAGGCCAGCCCAGGCCACCCCATCCCATCCCATCCCACCCCATCCCACCCCATCTCATCCCATCCTACCAGCATTGATCTGTTGTATTTGTCTGGTAGTAGGGTTGGTAGGTAGCCCTACTCCCCCTCTCTCACTGTGTAGTATAGCAGTCAGCCCAGTAGCCCCACAAGTCTCTACACACACACCAGAGTGCTGCAGCAAAGCCCAATTTCTGAATGTGTATTTTCCCTCAGTCGAGTAGAGTCGCTCCTCTCTCCCCGCTCCCCGCTTCTGGTTCGCGGAGTCCAATCTTTACTCGGTTGCCTCCAAATAGACTTGCACCGCTGGCCATCCTAATAATTAACATAATGTTCATCCGCTGGAAAGATTTTGCCCAAAGTGGTATATGGGAGCTCATAAAAGGCGGTCGCTCGTCTGAGAGCCACATCTGCTTGTGAGCGGGCGGCAGGGCCCCTGCTGTCTCTCTCTCTCTCCATCTCTTTGCTGAGCTTCTTCGGTCAGTTAAATTCCTCTCTCCCTTTACTTCTTGGCCTTTCTGTCTTTCCCTTGCACTCTTTCCTCCTGTCTCTCTCTTTCTCCCTCTCTCTGCCTTGTCTCTCTCTCTCTCTTCTCCCCTCTCTCTCTCTCTCTCTCTCTCTCTCTCTCTCTCTCTCTCTCTCTATCTCTTTCAGCCTCTCTATCGCACTCTCTCTCCCTCTGCCTCCCCCTCTCTATCTGCTCCCTATTGATTTCTCACCATCTTTTTCCCTTACCCTCTATCTCTCACCATCTCTCTCTCTCTCTCTCTCTCTCTCTCTCTCTCTCTCTCTCTCTCTCTCTCTCTCTCTCTCTCTCTCTCTCTCTCTCTGTCTCTTTCCCTGTCTCACTTCCACTCATTCTCTCAGCATCCCAGCCCATTCAGATGTGTGCTGCTGCTTCTGTTGTGTCCTCGTAATAAAGCCCAGTTCAAGGGTGGTGCACCAAGGCATTGCCTCGCTCGCCCACAACGATGATGACAGACAGCCGAGACATTCAGCAGCACCTCAGTCGGCCCCCGTTTTGATCCCCCCCCCTCCCCTATAGAACCGCGCCCCCTAATATATGGCAAGGAGTCTGCCAGGTTCAGAGGTGGAGACATGGTATGTTCGCTGCATTATTCACGTGATCCGTTTCAAAGATCTCCTTCATCTTGACAAGTGCAGATGATGTGGGGGGCTTGTCTGCTCCCCAGCATCTCCAATGAGCCTCCTGGTTTAAAAACGGTTAAACTCACTGAATTCTGACTTTTAAGTTTTATCGTAGCTTGAACGGCTTGTAGCTCGACCAGCCAGGGACCTGGGTTCAATTCTGGCCTGAGGTAATTTCCCGAACCTCCCCCCACATCTTACTCCCACTGGCTTCCTGTCTCCTCTCACACAAAGGAAAGGCCCAACAAGCAAAAAAAAATACTTTGAAAAGTCATTTAATTCTTGTCTGCCTGATTAAAAGAAGGCACAGTGGGTTGCTTACTAAAAAGACAGACAAAAACTTGTTTTTCCTCCAGATCGTTTTTTTAGAGTAGAGCTGTCTTTTTCATGTTTTATGATGTCCCCTCTTCTCCACCCTTTGAAACAAACTTGTGTTGTTGTAGGGGCCATGAGCCTGGGCTGAGTGTTATTTCTATTGTCCCATGGGCCATAGGCTATCTGTCACAGAAGACATGTGCAGTCAGGCAGGACTGTCCATTCCAGCCCTCAGGACGACAATGGCCAACGTCTATCCTGGGATGCTCCCTGAGAAGCTCTCTCTCTCTCTGTCTGCCCTGCTCCCTACTCTGCCTCTTTCTTTTCACTGTGACATAAAACATCTGAATTGCCTTCCGCCCCCCTCCCTGCTCTGGAGTGACTGTTGCAGTCTTGCCAGTGGCACACAAACACAGAGAACCGAGCTGAACTGAGCTGAGTAGCTCCGAAGGCACAGAAGTAGAGTCACCTAATCTCACCCTCCACCAGGAGTGCACATAATGAAGGAGTGCAGGGCATTGAGAGCCCAAAGATTCATGAACAAAGCCAGAAAAGAAATGAGAATTGGAGATATGCATTGTTCAAGAGATTCAAGATTCAAGAGCTTTTTATTGTCTTTGACAAATACATTTGACAACGATATTGCGTTTAAGAATACGCTGTACAAGTATTCCAGAGCTGCTGCAACTTGGGCGCCGCCAATAAACTCACCTCCACCACCTATAAGCTCAAGTATAGTACACATAAGGGCAGGGGTCCCCAAACTAAGCCCCGGGGGCCGGATGCGGCCCACCAAGTCCCTTTGACCGGCCCTCCACCTCTCTGCACCTCAGCATTTGAACTGCAATCCTATCTTGTCTTGATAGTTTCTCATCTCACTGTAATATAAACAGGCCTAGCATTTCTATTGTATCACTCATGAACTGTCAATCACCATATTTTTCTTACCTTTCCTTGGTATTTTTACATGGTTATTAGAAAGTAAAAGGAATACCTGTGGCATTTCAAATTGAAAAACATGTGAAGTACTCACTTATTTTGCAAATCACTTGATTGATCCCTGCCCCTGATCACAGTCACGAACGATAATGTGGCCCTCAGAGAAAAAAGTTTGGGGACCCCTGCATTAGGGTAAGGATGAGGAGAAAAAAAATATTCATTATGATGTATACCTTACAGTAGAAGAACAAGTGTTTTCACATGGAAACTGGCATGCTCGTCTTTACCTTTGAAATTACATGGTTGTCTGATGAAAGCGTTTGGTCTCATCATCTCCTTGCAACTCACTCAACTCTCACATTGTTTCTCTCCTCTTTGTTGTTATTTCTAAATGACATGGTAGCCGTTTCAGTCGACGTTCGTATATGTTTGATGAAAGCCTCATCAGCTAATTGCAACTCATTCATTCTCACATTGTTGTTATCTCCTTCCTCTCCTTGTCTTCTTCACTTTGTTTGCCTTTACTCTCGCAGGAAGCCAGCCTGTCCGTGTGGCTCTACTACAGCGACAACACGGTGGCGCCGCTGGCCCTTTACGACCCCAAGGACTACAACCTGAACGCCTCCACCTTCGACGAGAAGGTGTGCAGCGTGACGCAGACGCAGCGCTGGCCCGTCATCGTGGCGGAGGGCGAGGGCTACGGAGAGCTGCTGCGCGTGGAGATGACCATCGGCGAGACCTGCCAGAAGACCAAGCGCAAGAGCGTGATCGCCTCGTCCACCGTCTACGTCAAGGTAGCGACGAACACTACCACGACTTTTTATTGTTATTATTATTATTATTAGGACTATTATTGTAATTTGCACGTGTGGAACCCCGAACTATTGGCATCTTCTGGGCCTCCAAGAAGCTGATGTGTGAATGTGTAGTGTATGTGTATGAAGGAAAGCACTTTAAGTCAACTGTATAGTTGCAATATTTTGCTATATAAATATATATTGGTTGGTTGGTTGATTGATTGATTGACGGATTGATTTTTTGATTGAAGGTGCGCTTCGGGCCTGAGGAGGACTCCGAGGAGGAGGTGGAGGGTGAGATGGAGACCCGCGAGCCCTCGTCCAACACCCGGCGACCCGTCATCGACCCCAGTGCAGGAGCAGGAGGTCGCGTGGGTGGAGGCTACATTCCGTCTAATGGCCAGCCTGCCAGTGTGCCAATTGACTACACCAACTTCCCGACCACGGGCAACCAGGAGCCACCCACGGAGGAGGACGACGAGGAGGAAGACGAGGACGACGACTACCCTCCTCTACCTCGCAGCATGACGGACCTGGAGATCGGCATGTACGCGCTGCTGGGCGTCTTCTGCCTGGCCATCCTGGTGTTCCTCATCAACTGCATCGTGTTCGTGCTCAAGTACCGGCACAAGCGCATCCCGCCCGAGGGCCAGGCCAACATGGACCACTCGCACCACTGGGTGTTCCTGGGCAACGGGCAGCCGCTGCGCGCCCAGAGCGAGCACTCGCCGCAGCAGGTGGAGAGCCCCAGCAACGCGCTGGAGGGTGTGCAGACGTGCTGCCACGGCGACCACCACAGCAGCGGCAGCTCGCAGACCAGCGTGCAGAGCCAGGTGCACGGACGGGGCGACGGGAGCTCCGGGGGCTCCACGAAGGAACACGGCGAGGACGCCAGCTCGCCCACGTCCAAGCGCAAGAGGGTCAAGTTCACCACCTTCACCACGCTGCCCACCGAGGAGCTGCCCTACAACTCCATCCCCATCGCCGACGAGGAGGACATCCAGTGGGTGTGCCAGGACATGGGCTTCCAGGACCCGGAAGAGCTGCATGATTACATGCGCAGGATAAAGGACATCGCCTAAGCTGTGGTGGTGGTGGTGGTGGTGTAGTTAAGTGTAGCCTCACTTGCCACTCTCACAGAGGGCTTTCTAGAGCTTTCTAAACAAAACAAAAAACTTTCCTTTATAATTTTTTTTTTTGCTTTTTTTCCCCACTTTAATGGAGGTATTTTTTCAAAACTTAACAAAGGCCAACTACAAGTGTTTTGTTTTATTTTTTCGTTGGGGTTTTTCCTTTTTGCACAGTGCTGTTACCCTTACACATTCACAATTAAACGAACAATAGCGAAAAACAAACTCACCACCTCCGCAGCCGCCGCCACTACCAACAACAGCAGCAACCGCAAACAACAAAACAGCAACTGGATAAATGGAAAGCCAAAGACTAGGACTAGGGATGCTCAATCACTAGCGTAATGGCTTCACATGTCTAAGCTCTCCCCAAAGGATGGCGAAGCACAGTCTCGGGAGGGCTGCAAAAAATGTTCCTGAGATGAGCATGTGCAGTGGAATGGAACTCCTAAGTGCTCCGTCACCTCCCTTCTTTGCTTGGGCGAGAGCTTGCGGAAAAAGACGAGATGACATGATGATGATCAGTATAAGTGGAATGCATTAAGTCTTGGCTCAGTTTTTTTTTCGTAAAAGTTTGTCACACACACACACACACACACACACACACACACACACACACACACACACACACACACACACACACACACACACACACACACACACACACACACACACACACACACACACACACACACACACACACACACACAAACACACAAAACCCAACTGTTTTCTCCAACTTAAAGAGGCCTTTGATGTGCAGGTTCCATTGAAAATGGGAGTTTTGAGGAGGACTGGATTTGAATAATCTCAGCAAACTGACTGTAGAAAAAAGCAGAGTTTCTTGTCGCTGATGTATAACGGATTTTATTTTATTTTATTTTAAAATGCCGGTGTGGAAAATAACTGGATTGATGACTCTTCTTATTAGATCCTGTTACGACACATGCTTTGTTTCCAATCGATTTCATAATGTTTGCCACATTTCATACTCCTCCAGAATTTCATTGGTTGGTTTTATTCACCCTCTTAGTTCAGTCCGAGGCCTTACTAAACAGATTATTCCGCCAGTCACTCCTAGCTTCAGTGACACACTGTTTTACTTTTCCACATTGGTCAGGGCCAATGCTGGGAGCAACTACAGTACCTTATCGATCTCAACAACAACGACAACAAAAACGCCATGAGTTGCAACATTTGGGAGAAGGACGAGAGAGAGAGCTTGTACATTGTTGACATTAAGTAATCCTTCTCCGACATTCTTTGCATGAACGGAGGCACAAATCAGCAATTTCTTTCCAAATTTGTAAATGTTTGTATTGTAGTAATTATCTAACCATACCTAAACAATACTAAAGGACATACTGTATGTTATCATGCATTACATGCATGCAGTGCTGGGTCTGCTGTGCTCCGCTCTCCAAGCATTCCCCATGCGTAGATACCATGGCACAGGTGAACTGAACAGCCCACGCTGTAGCCGGTACTGTACACTCACTGGGTGAGGTGGTGGTGGTGGTCCCCTTGAAAACAAGGGACAGTACAGATGCTGGGAAACAGGGATGACGGTTGGACCCGCTGCTTTAATACATATTTGATCTTTTTTTTTGCAGGTTTTTTTGCCACTCCCACTAATTGTACAGCTTGAAAATAACCCAGTTTGAAAGCCAGGAAATGGGTTGAAAAGGCCAACTGGACAAGTGATAGGAAACATCTTAAGGGGTCATGATCAAAAAACCACTATTTTATTTTTTTCATTCTCGTTTTCATGAAGGATCATGCCACTCCTGGTTAGCACATGCCCGAACACATGCATTCGTTTCGCATCACACTCTATACTGTGCACTTATCCATTTTACTCAAGTCTGGCAAACATTCAAGTGCAGTCTTGTGAGACGTGGCACATTCCGGGATCCAGGAACGGTTTTAATGCTCTGCCACTGATGGCTGGATTTTTATTCTTGCACTAGTAAATGCCAGTGTGATTAACTGACTGGCTGGTGGCAGTGGCATATTAACACAGTAACTTCACGAAAAGTAGACTCCAGGAACTTTTGCTGGACTTTTAAGTTAGTCGTACGGTAGTAGATCTTTCTGAACTTTTAGAAGAACTAGGAAGCTCACACTGAGATCAGGCCCACTGGAGGACGTGACACTTACTAGTGTAGAAGTTTCTGAAGGTCACGATCGGAGAGGTTTGAGTTGGATCCATGGAGGCACTGGCCCATCGGTTCCTCGGTTCCTGATCCTCAGACCTGTGCACATGGGGGGGGAGTTCCCCTTACTAACGGGAGTGGGGGTTGTTTATTGTTTTCATTTGATTTTTTTTTCGGTTGTGATACTTAAGAGTAATATTTTATCGCACCTCATTTGTTAAGATATGTCACAATGTAGAGTGTTTATCCTCCATCACATATATAATCAGGAAGAGGTCCTGAGCTGTGGCCTACAGTAGTGTGGCAAAGTCCGGGATCTCAAGCACGATTTAAGTACCTCTTGCACCTCGACCCTCCTGACATTTTTGTACCCTGGCACTCCCAAACCCCCAATACAGAGTCCTATGCCTTATTTAATTTCCAACACTTCTCCTAATGTGTGTATATGTGTGTCCAAGGGCTTGTCTGCTAAAATACACCCGCCTGTGGCTAATGGGAGAAGAAAGAAGTTTTTATCATCAACTTATGTTGAAGTGTTTTTTTGCATGATTGGATTCACGACAAAAAAAAGGCAAGCCCTTTGTACTTTTTAGGTTGGATATGACAAGGTAAATTGAGAGTTGCATTTTTTTACAAAAAAAGAAAGAAAAGTCTTTTATTTTACACCTCAAAGTTTCCCACATTTTTCAGTGATGGTGTCTCAGGCTGAATGTATAATTCTCAACTGTACTTTGACCATCAGATGAATATTTTGATCACGTGTGTGTCTGTGTTAAGTTTCTACTAGCAGCTCTTTATGTTCTCTCGCCCCCCAGTTTACTCCATGTTGATTATCCACCACAAATATCTACTGTATCACGCGACAACATGCACCACTCCCATTTTTACACTCCCTTGATTGTTTTTTTAATCATTATCCTTCATGTATATATGTATATGCAAACCATTTTGTTAATGTGTGGTTGTGGTGAACATGTGCATCCATCACATGCGTTTCATTGTCTTATTTTAATGTTTTTTTTTAATTTAGTTTTTTGGTTTTTTTAGTCGTTTGCAAGCTGCTACTAGGGACTTGACCTGGTCCGATTCTGTAGTCAATACTTTGAGCTGTTGCCCTTTCGAGGGGCGGACCCGCGTCAGCACGGTACAAAAGCAGCTCTCTGCTGAAACACTGGTCATGTACAGAGCACTGTTGAACTTATTGTATTCTCCTCAGAAAAGAAAAATCAACCCCCTGTATTTCCCCTTCTATGTAATTACTAAAGAAAAATACAATGCATAAACTTTTGTATTTTGTCGCTTTTTATTTGGGCAATGCACTACAAAGATGCAAACAAGATGCACCTCATGCTACACAGGTCTGCTCAGAATAAACCATGATGGTGTCTGATAGGCATTGTGTGATGAACTCACAGGTGGACATTCCAGGTTCAAAGACTAAGGGTGCAAGCCAAACTTGTTCCTTTACTCCTTTCCTTTTGCCTTGTGACCTCAGGACACGAGGCTCAACATCATCATTGATTTCATTTTTATTCAATACCTTGCAAAAGCACAATGGTCATTATCTCGTTTTTTTTGTTTTGTTATCAGGATGTTGACTGCGGAAAAGCCCCCCAAAACTTGCTCCACCTAGGTTCAAGTTCAAGTTTCAAGTTTCAAGTGTAATTAGCCATATCAACAGTATACAATGTTGTTAGGAATGTTATTTGGTGTGCTCACACAACAATACAACAAAAGACACTAAACTAGGGGGGGATGAAAGAAAACGGGGGGCTACATAAATAAATAAACAGGGAATGACATACAAAAACATTGGAGACATTGAAAAGTGCAATGGAATATTTAAAGCAGGGCTTTGAACCGGTTCAAGGAACGAAAACGAAAACCGGGAACTTTTTGTATTTTACAGGGAACAGAAACGAAACCGGAAACGTTATTATTTTTTATGTTCTGGAACGGGAACACTTATTTAAAAATAATGGTAACCGGTTAATACCGGTTAATACCGTTCCTAAAAAAAATATATATATATTTTCCTGTTACCATGACAGCTGAGGTTCACATCCTGTGTGACATCAGACACTGAATGGAGTGAGAGCTGCACTCCACATCTTAAATAAGAGAAACCACTGTCATACAATAGGGCAGAGCTTCCATTGCATCATTGTAAGACATTGCAGAGAAGCGCGTGTAAAGCGCACCGAGAATGTTTGTGAGTTTGTGCATATTTGAAGCGGCCATGGATGCCCAATAACGTTAATGTCTATCATAGCGCTCCCCGTGACCCAAGTCAGCGTGTAGCACACATTTTCATCATTGAGGTTTATTCTCCGCTTCTCCGCTTAGGTCGTCCCTGAATGACAAAATTCTGGAGGATATTCTTTTCATCCTCTTGAATAAACAGTTTGGAATGTAGGCCGAGTCATTTGCACTTCCGTCTTTCTTGGTTAATTAACGTCAGTTAGGCCTATGGGGAGTAATCAGCTGACAGGAACGAAATTAACCGTTCCGGGAACAATATTTTTTTGTTCTAACCGGTTCGGGAACGTCAATTTATTGGTGGAACCCATAACCGGAAACGTTATAATTACGTTTCTGATCGGAACGGAACGTTTGGAAAAAAATAACGGTTCAAAGCCCTGATTTAAAGTGCATGGTATGTACAGAATAGTAGTAGCATTGTGCAAAGTAAACATAGTGGAGTAGTGGAGAAGCTGTAAAGTGCATATTTAAGTGGCGGATGGCTTGTGGGTAGGTACTGTCCCTAGAGCGTGTGGTGTTGCTTGGGATACTGCAGTACCTTTTCCCGGAAGGCAAGAGTGAATAGGTGGTGTCATGGGGGAAACGTTATTGTTTTCTTCACGTAGGCGGGGAAACACCGAAGCAAAAGGCCACAAGCACCAGGAAAGGAGGGGAGGAATTAGTTTGACTTGCACCCTAAAAGGCACATAGTAGGCCTATTGGTTTCCAGCCCATACATTCAACTGATCTGCTGATCCGTAGGTAGGTATGTAGATAATTGGTGGACTCATCTTGTCACAACCAGGCTGAAGGGATAACTGGTATACGTGTGCTCGCTCAATCCACTTTGCCTGCCTCTTGGTAAATATTTACTTCATAATTTAGTCTCTTGGCTTTTTTTGCTTGAGTTTTCACTCAAGATGTTTTAAAGTCAACATCTGCCATTGTCATGCGAAACACCTAACCGTAAAAACATCACATATGGACAGGCCTAATTGACGCCCGGTGACAAAAATACACATTATCCGACCATACGGCCTCCTGCCGCGTTTGACACCTGCTCGCTGCTGCTTTTGTACAGTTTTGTTCAGCAGATTTCCTGTGTGTGTGTGTGTGTGTGTTTGTGTGTGTCTCTCTCTCTTGGGGGAGGGAGAAATTGTGCTTCATCATACAAAAAACTTTAAGTTAGATTGAGTGCCATTTTAGAAGAGGCAGCAGTTTACAAGGTGGGCCTGTTCTAAATGTGAAACGCTCTTCCAGCAAACCTGAATGACATAAACAGATGTGTCACTCCCGGCATGATAAATGAGCGGGAACCAGTAGTGCCAGCCAGCTCCTGTACCGTAGGCTGCTGCTAGCTGCTGGGCCAGACAGTATGCGGATTAGGATGCCAACCGCTTCCTGGTACAAACACTCTATGGGGCGGGCATCGCACTGGCCAAAAGGAACAAGAGGGGGAGGTAGCACCAGGCTGTTCAGCGAAGTCATCAATTCAACAGCCCTCAACAGCCAAATCTCCTCTCCACTCCTCTCCCACTCCAATCCTCTCCTCTCCTCTCCCCCTCCTATCCTCTCCTGTCCAACAGCCTTCCAATCCCACCCACAAAAAAAGAAAGTAAAAACTGAGCAAGGCAGCAAAAAAAAAAAAAATCTCAAGAAATACTTGGTCTTCAAAGCACTGTATATTCTCTGGATGCTGATTATTTTCAGGCTCCTTTCCTTAAGACATGTCATCAAGTCTCTTTTGATTCACAATATGATATTCATACAATCCCTTTATTTTAAAAAAAGGAAACTAATACAGAGTTGCAACACAAGGTATTTTCATGCATTTTTCCTTCACTTTCCAAATCACTTACCCAGCTGATGATGATGAGTGCAGCCTTGTTCTAAAAATGAATCACATTTGTAATAATGTTGAATCATTAGGTACAGTATGTGTTTCTAGCATTCGCATGGGAAATGGCTGGCCTGCTGTGCGTTCCTCTGTTCCTAGGCAGCATCATGGGTGTCCTCCTCTACCTTCCCCTTGAGAGTGGCGCGCCTGCTGTGTAGTGTGCATAAGTTAAGTGAAGACCCTCCCTACACCATGCTAGCCTGGGAAATCCCACGCTGCTTTGCACAACGTTCCGATGTGATTAGATCTGGTGGTAACCAGGCAAGCGCCATGTCACTCACGGAGCCTAAACACACACGAGCACCCAGATAAAAACCGTGACGGTCGGGTAACACTGGAACAGGTGGCAACACTAGGCACTACAGGATCAGTAGCCTGTGGATGCGGGTCCAACAGTATTATTAGCATGGGGAATATCTGGTAATAGCCCTCAGTATTAAAAATGGATGTGCACAGTCAGTATTAGCAGACAGAGTAGAGAGAGAGAGGTTCCATTGGCTCATTGTTTCCGGGTTCTATTATTGCAAGGGGGAGGGGGGGGATTCCCCTTTAGGCAGACATAAGGACTGTTTTATTCAATTCTAGGAGTATTATGACACGCACCTTTAGGCCGACCGGAACCTGGTCATGTTAGGTGCCCATAGCAGCCTATTACATTGGCATATCTCTATATACTTAAAGAATCTCTGGTATTAGCATCTCACAGCCTTCAGCACCTCCACCTGTCATCTTTTGACTGTCATGCTGTGTGCTCTGCCTGAGTTACTACTGTACGTCGTGGGTGCCATCTTTTGCCTCCCCCATGAGAGCAGAGCCCCTGCTATGTCATGTCGTCTCAGTAATGTGCATGAGTTAAGTGAAGAAACCTGCCTACGCTGTGGTGCCACCCACTGAGCCTAAACACACATTTAACACCCCGGTCAGAAAAATAGTACAGTGGAGTTCAATAGACACGTGATTGAAGTGTAGTTATCATGCAGAAAATGGACTCGTACCTTTTATGCAAACAAAAATTTGTATGCTCATTTGAGGTGTACCAGGGCTTTTATTTTATGAAACGTTTGGCAAATCTGAAGAATTGCGTGTAGTGTTTTGAAGAAAGTGTGTTTTATAGAAATGAAATTTGAGTGCAACGACGGAATTGTGCTTGTAGTTCAGTGGAATTGGGTGGGGGGTGCTGTTAAATCGGTCAGATGTGTCTCAAATACCAGAAATTGTGAGTAAACAGTCGAGTGAGGAATACACAGGGCTGCTGACAGCTTCTACGGGGCCCAGGACAAAGTCATTTTAAAGGGCCCCCCAACCAAAACATACAAGGGGGGAGGGCTTGCTCCCTGGGCCCGGGGCAACCAAACCCTTTGTCCCCTCTTGTCGGCGTCCCTGGGAATACATGATCAGTATGTACTCTGTATCCAACTGTAGTATTAGCATAATGGAATATCTGGTCGTAGCCCTCATTAAAAATGCATGTGTGCAGTCAGCATTGGCCTCACATGCCCATCAGCCCTCCACCTGTCATACTGCAGCGTGCTCCGGTGTTGCACACCGCCTGTGTACTGTGGCGCATTGCATCGTGGGTGCCATCTTTGATGTCCCCCACGAGAGCCGAGCTCCTGCGGTGTCACGTCGACTCGTCTCAGTCGTGTAGTGTGTATAAGTTAAGGTAAGACCCTGCCTAAGCCATGCCACCCACTGAGCCGGCAAACACACTCACGAGCACACACGCAAAAGCACAAACACACACACACACACATACAGAGAAGCATACACATATATTCATACGCACATACACAGACACACACTGAAGCATACACACATACAGTATTGATATGCGCGTGCGCACACAACTACACACACACACACACAAAGACAATCTCGTCAATGTATCCACATCTAAGTCTTGTGTTCTTGTGCAACAGCTACACACTGTCTGTGAGTGTGCTGGGTGTAATGGGTGCCATCTCTGACATCCCCCGTGAGAGCTGTGTCCCTGCTGTGCCATGTATTGAGAGAGCAGAAGTCAAGTGAAGGCCCTGCCTACACACACACACACACACACACACACACACACACACACACACACACACACACACACACACACACACACACACACACACAAATGAGCACACGCACGCACGCACAGGCACACACGTGCACACACACACTTACTGAGACTGTACAGACACATGCATTCCATATACTACTGTATACCCACAACATACACACTACACATTCTACATGTACAGTAGGGCTGCACGATTATGGAAAAAAACATAATCACGATTATTTGGGTCAAAATCATAATCATGATTATTAATCACGATTATTGATTGTTTACTGAGTATATGTATATTTATGTATATTTGTTGATTGTTTACTGAGTATATGTATATTTATATCTACATACAAATTCATCCACACACAGCTTGATTTTTGCCATCTGTCAAAGCAACAGACGCAGGGCCAGGTGTAAATCACTGTGTAGTTTTTTTTTCTTTCTCCGACAGCTTGTAAAGAATGCCCCACGCAGCAGGGGCAATGATTTCTCAAAGCCTCTGAAATGTTGTGACTTTTTTGGTTGTTTTAGTATTTGTATGCAGTATGATACATATTATCATGCTCCTACAGGCGTGCCAAGGGGCATGCACACACCCACCCCCACCCCAAATCTTTGAAAAACATTAATGGTGCCTGCCTCCAGAGAAAACAAAACACCCTTATACGGTATGAACTTTTTTGTGCATATTAAGCCAGCATAGAGACAAGAAAGATGAGCACAATCCTGACCTTGGATCTGCACCCATGCGTTCACAATCACAGTCGAACTTCCATCTCTCCTCCTTGGGTGATCCTGCAGCTAAGCAAAGTTATTTGGATGTAGGTGACTTCAAAGGACAGTGTCGGGATTAGAACTGGGGGCCTGCACAACGGAGGGGCCGCTAGACTATATAATACTATACACAGGGCCGCCGACAGCTTTGGACAGGCCTGGGATAAAGTCATTTGAAAGGGCCCCGTGCCAATTCTGAGTCCCCACTCTCCATGCTGCCTAGGCCCAGGACAACTGACCTGTTTGTCTATACCCGGCCAGCTTCCCTGGCCCTGTTTTAGCCTCTGTCACTCGCAACACATGCAGTACGGTACTTCAGCTGCAGGGGAGAACTAATATGCTGTGCATAAACCGTACAGTACGTACATAAGGCAGCAGGCTCCACATCCAAGACCTCTCTCTACAATGGCATTACTTAAAGCTTGGCCAACATGACTAATCCTCCACTGGCGTCACAATGAGTGAACAGAAGTGGAAAGTGAGGCAGCGCATTGTTGTTCAGCATACAAATAGTATATTAAGACACATACTGTAAATCCAAGATTACGCTTTCTATACAATAGCCCTGCTTAAGGATTGCTTGGCCAATATAGGCAACTAATCCTCTGCCATCACGATGTGTGGACGGAATTGGTGAGTGACCGTGAGTGTTTATTTGGCATATGTTAAGACTATAATGTTAATGCTTTATTTTCAAGCTTTTCATTGGTTGAGGGAGATGGATGTGAAAGGGAATAACTGGGAGTTGAAAAATCATAGAGCCTCAATAGAATACAGTTATTTTCTGATTGTCCGGTCAGGTAGGACTTAAATACTGTAATTGTAACTAGTTTTCTTAATTGGCTGCATCACCATCTATTATCAATGTGAAAAATGGATAGGCCTAGTATCCAAAACACAATTGGTACTTCACCCTCACACACCAACCGTAGGCTATCTCGGTCATTTTGTGAAGTTTTCACGAAAAAAATGGGGGAATTATCTTTAAACTTCGTGATGCATTCATGCTTTTGCCCGTTTTTCGTGGTTGGGCAACGCTTCTGCTGCCTATTCATTTGAATTGCCCGACTGCTGCCTAGCGACCCACTAGTTTGACGCCCTTTCAGTACCGTCACATGGTAATCAAACATTTCAAACAAGCAATTTAGGGTTAGGGTTAGGTTTAGGGTTAAGGTTAGGGTTAGGGTTAGGGTTAGGGTTAGGTTTAGGTTTAAGGAGGTAGGGTTAAGGTTAGGGTTAGGTTTAGGTTTAGGTCTAGGTTTAGGGTTAAGGTTAGGGTTAAGGTTAGGGTTAAGTTTAGGTTTAGGGTCGTATGACATAAGGCGTAAGTACCGAAAGGGCGTTGAATTAGTGAGTCCCGAGTGTATCAGCAGTGTTCTGTCAGCACCCCCTCCCCGCCCCTGCAGACGCTTGGATAACCATAGCAACAACACGAGCTGAAAATACCGACCACGAGTCGCTAGGCAGCAGTCGGGCAATTCAAATGAATAGGCAGCGGAAGCGTTGCCCAACCACGAAAAACGGGCAATAACGTGAATGCACCACGAAGTTTAAAGTTAATTTCCCCATTTTTTTTGTGAAAACTTCACGAAATGACCGAGATAGGGCTCCACACACACACATTCCATTCCATCTCCATGGTCTTATTCCCATGTCATCAGCTCTTAGCCCTCCCCATCGAGATCCGATCAGCCAGCTCCGTCGACTCCTTCAAGAAGCAGCTGAAGACCCACCTCTTCATCCTTGCCAACTCCTAGCTGCCAAGGCGTCATAGTGTCCCAGCTGCCGCAGCGCCCTTACTGCTCACAACCAGCCCTGGCAGGGGGCTCCCCTAGGTGGCCGCTGGTCTCTGCCTGAGGTTTCTTCCTGACTATAGGGTTTTTTTTCTCAGACCTCACTGAGCTTTTTTTCCCCCCTACAAACTATGATTCAAGCGAAAGGGAGTTTTTCCTCACCCCTGATGCCACCAGGGGCCGCACCTGAGCGCCCAATCTCTGTGTGACTATCTATGACTTATGTTAGGCCCAGCCACTATGGACCTTACACATCTAGGAATCCTGGTCCTAACCTATGTTGACCTTGTTGACTCTACAATCTCTATCTATCTCTTCTTCCTCTGCCTTCCTGCTATTTCTGCCTCTCCTCTATACCTCTCCTTTTAAAACTATCTCTAACAATGATGTTTTTCCCCATTTGTTAAGCACTTTGAGTTACAGGCCTTGTATGATACAGTGCTATACAAATACAATTATTATTATTATTATTATCCTTTATAGACTATTAGATAAACACATTAATTAGGAAAGGTGTTGTTAACAGCATATAAACAGTGTTTTGGCACAGAACTGTTCAAGTGGACAAATACTGTTGTGAATGCAACAGTTTTTGATGCGTTCAGCCTACATTTCAGACGATTATCCTATGGGGAGCACTGCTGATTCAGCGAAGCGATGAAACTAAGGGAGATACATTGGAAAGTAATTGGCGGTGCAGACCTCCATCTGTCTGCTAAAGTGTAATTATATTTCTAGCATGCTAAGCTAATAAATAAACAGCTAACGAATAGCTAATAATAAACTGGCTTACTTTCCATCATCAGCATTGTCCTTCTTAACAACACATCATCTCATATGGAACAAAAAACTAAATGCTTATCTATCACGTATAATGACAAACATCTAAAAATAATGTTCCATAAAATGGCTTAGGCATAGCCTATATATATATATGCTCTTTTCTATTTCCAATACTCAACAACCTGCTCTTTCACTGTGTGTGTGTGTGTGTGTGTGTGTGTGTGTGTGTGTGTGTGTGTGTGTGTGTGTGTGTGTGTGTGTGTGTGTGTGTGTGTGTGTGTGTGTGTGTGTGTGTGTGTGTGTGTGTGTGTGTGTGTGTGTGTGTGTGTGTGTGTGTGTGTGTGTGTGTGTGTGTGTGTGTGTGTGTAAGCGCATGTGTGTAGGCGCATGTGTGTATGCATAAGGGTTCTCGTTTGTTTGTGTTTGTGTTCGTGTTTTTCTTTTTCTTTCACTCACGGTCGGCTGATGCACTTCACATACAGAACCATGCAAAACACAAAAACAGCAAAACAACACAGAGACGTGGCGCAGGCATTAGCACTTAAATCTCGTCGCCCTTTACCGTACCTGGCACAGAGGCCAAGACGAGTCGACGACACGTGTGCATTTACAGCGATTCATCTGAGATTAGGGGTCTCCCACTCAGACTTTGTCTCTGGGGAGAAGCCAAAGCCAGAATTGCAGATGTGTGATCACAAACACATTACAGGTACGTTAAAAAGATGCTGCATTGTGTTGTGCCTCCTACCGCTACGGGAGAGATATCAACAACATAGTATAGAGTGGTAAAGAGGCGGAGGTGTTTGTGTTTTTGTGTGTGTGTGTGTGTGTGTGTGTGTGTGTGTGTGTGTGTGTGTGTGTGTGTGTGTGTGTGTGTGTGTGTGTGTGTGTGTGTGTGTGTGTGTGTGTGTGTCTGTGTCTGTGTGTCTGTGTCTGTGTGTCTGTGTCTGTGTGTGTGTGTGTGTGTGTGTGTGTGTGTGTGTGTGTGTCTGTGTGTCTGTGTGTCTGTGTGTGTCTGTGTGTGTCTGTGTCTGTGTGTGTTTGTGCATGTGTGCGCGCGCGTGCGTGCGTGTGCGTTCAGATAAGTGCTTTGAATGCAAAGACACTCGCTAAGCACAGTTCACCTAAAATTGACTGAGAAAGCGAGCGCAAAGTGGTTCTGAAAGCTGAACGGACCACAATAGACATCCTTTATATAGGCCTATACATGTCTGGGACTGGGATAAAAACAACTGGGTCGGGCATTTACAGCAGAGACTAGTCCCATCAGACAGGCATCCAGAGAGACAATGGAGCATATGATGACATCTTGGAGAAGCCTCTGTAGTGGCATGAGGAATGATACCATTGAGGAGGAGCGCAGGCCACAAATCATCAACTGTCCACCAGGCAAATGCCCTGTATGCCATATGGCCAATCCAGCCATGATATGGATGCACATGAACCAACCTGTCCTTTTCCACACATCAGAGCCATCACAATAACAACATAATGCTCTCCGGGCTGTTGGCTTGTCATAACATTTCGAAAATCTGTGACTTGGGGAGGGAGGTGTAATATTTAAATGGAAATCATCTCAGAATCACACCTACTCTGCTATTAAGGATGTCTTTGTCTTTCCAGTGTGGATTGTTTTATTTGTTTGATTGTTTTTGTTTTTACACTTAGTCTGCGACGAGGCTCTAATCATGTGAGAAAACCACAACAGCAATTACTGCGGGAAGGCCAACGCTATTATCAAATTTACATTCGCGTTTTCATTTAATTGAATTTGTAGATGTCTGGAAATGACAATCTGTGCATTGTCTGGGTTGGGAAAAAACAAAAGGGAGAGGGGCTTCGTGTTGTGTCTTGTCCCAAATGGCGTAGGCAGGCAGGAAGGCAGGCAGGCAAGCAAGCAAGCAAGCAAGCAAGCAGGCGGGCAGGTTGTTAAACGCAGTGTAGCAGAGACTGAACAGAAACGGCTCACATTGATCAGAGCACCACATTTCTCATTGCTTCATGGGCTGATAAAATAGCTTGCTTGTTGTCTACAAGAGAACATTTGGAGGTAGCGCAACCTCTTTACTGGGCTTGGAGTGTGCTTTTAAAAAAAGGACCTTCAAAAACACCAGTCAACAAAGCATGGCCTGACTTTTAGGATGAAAAACAACAAGACTCTGCTCGAGATGCTTGGGTTCAGCTCCATCACGCATTAGGGTTTCCAAAGGCATCTTAAAGTTACATTGCTTGATCCCTATCGGGAAAACTTGGCAAATCCTCTCTTGATGTGGTTGCATTTCCTCCAAGAAGATAGTCATACTGTACGTATCTGATACACTTGATCCCTGTCAGTAAAGATCTCTCTATCAGTGATGATGTTAGACATTTACCGTTGATGTGGTGTTATTCCGTGTAAGATTTACCTAAACTGTTATCTTACAAGCGCAGTATCACATTTTGAGATCTTTGGATAGTGACATAAGTAGGCAAGGACTTCAGGGACTTGCAAGGGCTTAAAATGAACAGTAATTGGAGAATGTATGTCTTACTTAAATATCTGTAACAGTCAGCACATTGTCAGAAACTGTCATTCCTTTCACATAATTGCACATCATTGTGACACATTTTTTTCACCATAACAGATGCCTATTTCAGAATTGGGTACAGTAGGTTTGTCCTGCAATATCCAATTCAATTTTGAAATCCTATTGATGTTAAGGGGCATTCAGGAGCGTCAGTAAAGACTAAAGGGTCAGAGAATAAGCCCCGATGAAGACCTTGATGGTTCAAAACGGGTTGTTTGTTGGATGATAGCCAACACGTTAATAATGGCTGTGATGATGGAGTGACCATCACTAGGGTTGTGTGTGTGTTCTTCTGACTGTCACACCACTGAGCCTGGCTCTTTGGTGTAGCGGCAGAGATTCTTTAAAGGGACACTGTGTGAGATTTTTAGTTGTGAATTTCCTGAATTCATGCTACTCATTCACTAATGTTACCTTTTTCATGAATATTTACCACCAGCATCAAATTCTAAGTATTCATTATGACTGGAAAAATTGCACTTTTCATTCATGAAAAGGGGGATCTTCTCCGTGGTCCGCCATTTTGAATTTCCAAAAATAGCCATTTTGGAAAAATGCTGCAAAAATGACTGTACTTGGACCATACTAGAAAATATTTGTTTAATACTTAGTAAACTTTCATGTAAATATCAAATTTGGCAATAGGCAGCCCAATTTCAATAAGCAGCATAGTTGCAGTACCTTTTTTGACCATTTCCTGCACAGTGTCCCTTTAAGTATATAGAGATATGCCAACATAATAGGTTTCTATGGGCACCTAACGCGACCAAGTTCCGGTCATAATAGAACCAGGAAACAATGGGCCAATGGAACCTCTCTCTCTCTACTCTCTCTGGTAGCGGTCAGAGCCCCAGTTTACTACCCCAGGAGGTCTGGGTAAAAGTCCTGGCTGGGCAACATACTCCCCTTCGCTACAATGGCTTTTGAATGTTCCTTCTTCTTTTCATACTTTTTGGAGTTGCCTTGATTAATCTTTTGTGTTGTTGTCAAAATGGAGTGACCCCCTTCATCCAAGACCACCCAACACGTTTGGGGAGATAATTCAACCGTTTGAGCTACCAGACATCTTTCCTTCAAATAAAAGGGTGCTGTTATTTTGAGGGGTCTTGAAAATCAATTAAGATCTAAGTTTGTATGGTTTCAAAGAAGAACATTACTGTATGTTGCACAGTGACAGGAGGAGTTGAGTTCTTTGTGCTGCAGTGAATTGCCCTCCTTTCTCTTGTGTACTAGCAATTCTTTCACTATAGATAACGTAGTGAAACATTGAAATGTCCGTGTGTGTGTGTGTGTGTGTGTGTGTGTGTGTGTGTGTGTGTGTGTGTGTGTGTGTGTGTGTGTGTGTGTGTGTGTGTGTGTGTGTGTGTGTGTGTGTGTGTGTGTGTGTGTGTGTGTGTGTGTGTGTGTGTGTGTGTGTGTGTGTGTATTTGTGCGTGTGCGTGTGTGTGCGCACCTGCGTGCGTGCATGTGTGTGTGTGTGTGTGTGTGTGTGTGTGTGTGTGTGTGTGTGTGTGTGTGTGTGTGTGTGTGTGTGTCTGTGTGTGTGTGTGTGTGTGTGTGTGTGTGTGTGTGTGTGTGTGTGTGTGTGTGTGTGTGTGTGTGTGTGTGTGTGTGTGTGTGTGTGTGTGCATGTGTGGGCTTGTGTGTTTAAGGATTCTATTTCCATTCTGTTCTCCTATTGTAAATCATATAGCCTCTTCAACAGCTGTCTTCCACTATATTCCGTCACGTCAACTTACCTCAGCAGACGTGGTCCTCGGTGTCGCCATTGATTTGTATGGGCATGTCCCGCGAGGTATACAGGAAAGGCATCCATCAAGTTTTCTATGTGTTTTTATCAATATAGCAAGCCAACTATCCCTAGCGCTTACCAAACTCAGGACATGTGTTTTTTCACCCACACACTTGTCCTCACCTTGTCGTGTGTGTAACACCCCCCCAGGTCTCTTTGCCACCTTCTAATCAACACATCAGTTCGGGTATGGGAGGCACAGTACGATACCGCTGAGCTAAAGGGCCAGTCTCATAGCTTGGACATTGTTTTGGCATGTCAGCATGACAGTAATCCAAAATAGAAAGCCAGTCATTAGCTCCAGAATAAAAAAAGAAGTTTGTGGAGTGACCATCTCACTCTCCTGACCTCAACAATCATGGAGCCACACAGGGGAAACCTCAAACCTGAGGTTCTAGCAAAGACAGACACACAAAGATATTAAAGGAAACAGCCACTCTGCCAGGAAGAATTGGCAATTTTGAGATCTGAGAAAATTAAGAGCCTTTTCCACAACTACCACAAATGATTTCAAGCTGTCATTGATGTGAAAGGGGGCATTGTAAAGCACCAGAATCTAGGGTATGTACCCTTTTGATCAGGTTCAGTTGGGTTTGTGGATATGATTTTGAAAGAGTAAACCAATTGCAAATGCCGATAAATGTCTTCAGCAATGAGTGAAAAAAATTTTTTTTGCATAATCATTCATATTCTATGAGAAATCTCTTACAGTAACAGAGCATCCATTCTGCCAGGGTGTGTAAACATATGAGCAGCACAGTGCGCACAAAGGCCCACCCATGTTAGTTCAGTGCCAATGGGGTTATCCTCACTTTCCCCCAGCTTCACATAGCCCTTGCTGGCTGCTATGTATCCAGACATGGGTGTTGGAATTGGAGTGTGAGTAGCATTGTCAATCTTATTGAGTTAACGATTCCCTTTGAAGGTCCAATGGAGAAAGCCTTTGAAGAGAAGATGGCACAGTGAGCAGAACTGGCATAGTGGTTGTAAGGGTATTGAAGTTGGCAGGCACACATAAGAAGGTTGGTGGAGATGGGAATTATAGGCTTTGCAGCCAAAGCAACCACAACAATTTGGCTGGATTTTGGTCTGTAGGGGTGGTCACACACAAACTGTTTTAAAGCCAGTGCTGTACAAGGCAAGCCGGTTGTTCTGGTTTGTGAATGAAACTGAAATGCTACTGTGATCAGTAACAGTGAAACATTTACAAACTGTGTCTTTGGTTGTGTCTCTTGAGGATATTCCAATGTGAAAGAAAATAACTCATGTCAGGGCTAACACACAGGGATTTGGTGTGAGTTTGGGATATTTTTTAATTCCTACAGGCATCCGAGAGTTACTTTTTCAAATATGGCCATCTTGATGGTCTCGGGGGACTTGGGATGCCATCTTCCTGTCTCTGATAATGATGTGTTGTAGTCCATTATGAGCATCGGGGAAGTTAGTTTAGTAAGAAGACAACTCATAAAAGTAGAAAAAAGACTAGAGGCTGCACCATCCCCTTATTCACACAATCCTGGCAGCCATAATTTGTAGACCTGTACATGTCAAAACATGGCTAAATAATGTGAAGATTTCCATTGACACACTATACAAGGACAGTTAACACATGCTGCTAAATACGTGTCTACCTAACAGATATGAACTGATTTATACTCTATATGATGTAGTTAGGCGGACATTTCAAATCTGGTCCTTGATTAATGTGTCACTTCATATTCACACCATTTTACGTCATTTTTTGACAGAGGTGGGCGTGTTCTCCATTGATTTGCATTGACTGAAGAGTACAGATCTACCTACAGAGGATGGAGGCTGCGCTTGCCGTTTTCTGGTGCTATCGCTCATTGCCGTGCCACCTCTAGCCTTTAAAAAAAAAAAAGTCAGCAAAACAGTGATAATGGAGGTGCCCACAAAGTAAAGTGCCACGTAAATTCAACACCAGCAAAACCAAGGCCACCAAGGTCATAGTAATTTGTACAAGAGTGTTAAATTAGACTCTGAAGTGTTAATTTCACACCCATTCAATAATTAGAGTTAAATGTATCACTCTTCTATGGGCTGCATTTGGTCTAGCTCTCGGGTGAATTAACACCACATGAATTAACACACCAAAGGGAGAAGTACCATACTCTGGGTACCTCAATTACTCTCCCTACCAACCTGGCGGGTGTCGAACCGGCAACCTTCAGGCTATAAGCCTGGC
The DNA here is from genome assembly GCF_034702125.1 of Engraulis encrasicolus. Taxonomy (NCBI): domain Eukaryota; kingdom Metazoa; phylum Chordata; class Actinopteri; order Clupeiformes; family Engraulidae; genus Engraulis; species Engraulis encrasicolus. Next base: position 55,163,779 of record NC_085863.1, read on the forward strand.
ACCCTAACCGCTTACCCATGATTTCGCCGTGCTGTGTAACACTATTGCCTGTTTTCCAGGAGGTCCCACATAGAACAAACCCTACACCTCCCTAAGCCTAACCATTTAGTTGTTTCAAATGGATAGGTAGGCAGCCTGCATTGTACACCAACACTGGCAACTCTAAATCTAACTCTAACCAACTGAACTGTTTGTAGTGCAGCAAGACTGGTAGGCGGTAATTGACAGCTCACCGGCACTGACACCGCTTCCACAGCATGGTGGTGGACATGAGATGTATGAGTGAGAGGGTGCTGTGTGTCCTCGTATGGCTCTTATATACACCATCTAAGTATAAGTCAGTATGAAAGTTGATACCGAGGAGGCATAATGAAGTCCAGGGAGACACCGCTGAGACACCTGAAGTCATTGCCTTTGAGTTGACTTTCAAGTCGTCGCAAGTGTCACACACCCCATCCTATTACACTTTGAAGTGGAGTTGCCTACCTCTCATATACTCGGGAGTTGTGCTTCTGATGCCATCTTTGATGACAAATGTGTTGTTGTTGATGTCATTTTAATGACAATGAGTTTTGTTCAGATGCATTATGTTTGGAATGTGCCTCTGTGTACTACAACAGAGCGAGTGGGAGGTTTAAACCAACAACCTGGAATGATCTCTCCTCCCTCCCTCGGCCACTGCTACTCAGCCAATTGCGTTTATGGTAATGATGCAATGCCACGCAGCTCTAAGCCAAGTGGTTCATGGAATAAAAACCCTGAAATGATAAGTACCTGCAGTTTAGCTCTGTGTGTGTGTACACTTTATACACTCCGTCTAAGGAGATATGAGGAGGCTAATATGCATACGAGCGGTCTAATTTTGCTATCAACCAACAAGAGCCAAGAGGGCTAATGGAGGTCTCAACACTAGCTTAGCTGATGTAATGGTCTATCTCTAATTGTGTCATCTTTAAAGTCTGAGGAGGACCTCTTAAGCCTGTAAGACGACTTGCTTTTAGAGGGCAGCGGCAGAGGACCTTTTGTCACAAACGTGTTCTGGATGGAGGCTATCTCAATTATAATGCAGTAGAGTTTTGGGCTAAATTGGACCTCTTTCTCCTTCAAGACTTTTTATGTGAGCAAAAACCTTATCTATTAATGGAACTGGTTTGGCATTATGTATCTGAAGTGCACAGCAAAAAATAAACACGGGGAATAGTGATAATGTGTGTGCTTAGTTTGATCATTCCACTTCAATAAACCATTTTCTATATATTTTCACAAATAAATTGGCACTAATTATTTTTTTCATGATGAAATGCTTTAGACTTAGAGGACAATTTAAGATGTTAACTGTTTTTTTGTTTTTGTTTTTTGTTTTACTAACAAAAACATGACATTCATAATGAATTAGCTATGGACTGGTCTGGTGCATGCGTCATTGTACTGTATGTTGCTGTTCATTTTTGTGAAGCAGTACATGCGTACATTACTAGGCCCCATAAACAGCCAAAAGCGGATGATTGAAAACAAGATACAACACTGCCCCCTGCAGAGAGAATGTAGTCATAGCTGCTCTTCATATACCGCTAAACGCCTGTACCAAAAATCTCTCTCTCTCTCTCTCTCTCTCTCTCTCTCTCTCTCTCTCTCTCTCTCTCTCTCTCTCTCTCTCTCTCTCTCTCTCTCTCTCTCTCTCTCTCTCTCTCTCTCTCTCACACACACACACACACACACACACACACACACACACACACACACACTTCTCTTGATGGGTACCTATAATAAATATATAATATTCACCACTGACTATCCATCTTTATTTCCTTCTTTTTCTTTCTTTCTCTTTCCAAGAGAGACTTGGTCCAAGAGACTTGGTATGTGACTTTCAAGAAAAGGATAAAATACAGGAACACCAGAAAAGCATGAACAAGCATGTTCTGGGTAAGTGAGCAACCATTGTTTATAAAAATGCACTGTCATCATTTGGGGACACTATAGAGTGTAGGCTACATCAGCATCCCAATTGTTGCAATAACATTAATGCTGATCTTGGAATGGTATGTGGACTGCCATAGGCCATGAAGACTATCTTGTGCATGTTGGATCTGAAGAGAAGAGCAAACGGGGTTTACAGTCCAATTATTTGGACATTACTTTTCTCTTTTCAGAATGCCATATTAGCAGAATAGAACAGGACGATGTGTTGTGCTCTAATTTAAATGCAAGCTTCTCAACTAGCTGAATCCGCCCTGTTGTGACCAGAAATGTTGGACCTTAAAAAATTAAAATGAGCTTTTAAGAGAATGATTCATACACACACATACGTTATCATATAGATGCTTTCATTCATTTCATACAGATGCTGTCCATTAAGCTTGCCGCTTAATGCTGCACCCACACACACACACCTGTTTTGGAACTCATCACCTCCTGCACAGAGAAAATGAAAGTCAGTCAGTATCTCTTGTCTTACCTAGGCTGCAAATCACAATAAAGGGCACTGCTGATAAGTATTTGATATGGAATAACATTACTGATGGCTCCGAATACTTTGAAAAACACCTAATGTAGGCTGCTACACTTTGATAAGTCAGTAAGTTACGCAAGCATGGCCATATCTCAGAACTGTCCCTATCTCTACAGCTCCGAAGTCTGAGCCCCAAAGGGTTAGGCTATCGTGGAAGAGACCGGCTCTTCATTATTATTAAAGATTAGCCAGCTCTCCCACCCTTTGAAGGCTAGTCCGCTTTCTCATCATTCCCCTCAAATCACCTTTTATATGTCGAAAATCTGACAGGCCTGAATAAAACATCAGAGGGATCTTTTCAGCCAGGGGGACGTGTCATTCATCGACCCACCTGATCCCCTGGATGCATTTAATACCCAAAGTAATGAGGCCGCGCTTTTTTATGAATTCTTCATTTATTGCAGGTATAACTTTAAATATATGCTTGCATACAGCTGTTCAACGCCACCAAAATGGATCCTATGAAGTGCATATTAAGACTGGACCAGATTGCAAACGTTACGATGAAATAGCCAAAGAGACCATTACGAGTCTGAATGTCTTTTTTTTGTGTGACTGTGACAAGGTCACGAAAACAGCAACTTACTTGACTGAGTCACTCGCTCTAGTAGAGCACCAATGTGCTTTTCTATTCACTTCAAACACATGGACAGTGCATGGCTCCGAACACAAGTTATGCAGAAATGGGCAAAGAGTTTAGTTGATGTTCCAGTTGAGCACCAACAAAAAGCAATGTATTAGGAATGATTTATGCTTTGTAAGTCTTCACATGGAATAAACACAATACAAAATATGTATTTTTCTTTGTCAATTCCCTTTTTTTATTGTTTATTTATTTTTTCATTGTGCTTCCTAAACTGAAAAAAGCAGCGAATGATTTCTTCTGGAACCGAAGACATCTAATGCCTGATTGTTGTTGCATTTCTGTTCAATGTGCTGACAAGAGTTCACACATAAAACCTCGTACAGGAGTTAAAAACAATCTTTACAGTACTTATGAAAAAGCAAAAAGAAAAGAAATACCCTGAACTGACTGACGCCCTTCCATAAACACTTTCACTCATGTTTTCACATTCTGCACTCTGGTGGAAATAATTAATGTCTGCTTGCTGCCACGTTCAAGACCCGGTGGCTGCTAGCTTCATATTTTAGGGCGTTATCAGACCGCCTCAGAGAAGAGGTCTCCTCTCTCTCTCTCTTTCTCTCCCTCCCCTCCTGCAGTGGATGCCTCGGCTAATAAATGAGTAGTCGATGATGTGCAAGAACCTGATAAACATTCCCAGTGCTAATTCACTGGAGGTGCCAGTTAAAACAAAAAACAACTCTTGCTGCACAGGTCAGCAGGCATGGAAGCCAATTTCTTTCTTTTTTAAAAAATTAATTTTAAATCTTCTTCGCTGCTGTGTAATGCCTGTGCCTGTGGAATCATGTCCTAATGAACCGCGCCGTTAAAAACTAAAGTGCCTCAGAAATGTGTAAAGATAATGCTCCTGACCCCACCGCTGACAGTCTCAGGATGCATGTCAAAAAAGGAAACAAAAAGTTTTGTTTTTGTTTGAACCTTTTTAAGGCCTCTGATCGCAAGGTGTTTCACACCACTTTCTCTTCCTTGGCTTCATTCTCGTTAAGGTCACACACCATTGATGTGCCTGGAAGCCAAGCTTACCTTACGCCCCCCACAGTCATTTTCAAATCAACTGAAAATAGATGGCAGAAAAAAGGAGGGTCAAAACATTGTATGCTACATGTATAAGTTGCCTTCCTCACCTCTCCAATAGCCTATGCAACATAACAACTGAAGCCTCCATATTCTATCCACAACAATGTGTTTATTTTCCTTGCGAGCCAAGCTCAGTATTCATTCTCTGTCTGTGGTTTCGGATTAATATGTGACGTTTTGACTTCGCTGCTGCTTCCTCTCCCTGAAGGCCTCTTGATTCTCCTACGGCTTTGACAGAGCAGGTTGAGTGCAGGATTAAAGGAAACGGACCAGACTAGACCGGGGCCGGATGGAGCAGTTCATTATGCATGCCTTTGGCACCATTAACAATCCATATTCACAAGCCCAGCGTCTCGCACAGCAGACTACGGCAAGTCGTAAGGGTAAGGCTACACATTTGCCCCCGTTCTGCTGTTTGTGGTTCCTCTTCCTCCTTGATGATTGCTTGGATGGTTGATGACTGACAGGGGTGACTGGACCAATCAGACACCCTAATATCAGTGGGCGGGACTTGGTGCTGTGCCCTGATTGCGCCTGTCCTGTTTTAAGCAGTCCTCCGTCACGCCTTGTGAGGCCAGTTCCGCCAGTACGTTGTCCAGGTAGTTGGGGTCCGGGTAGCCGTGGCCCGAGACGTTGGACATCATCTCCGTCTTGTGGTGGATCTCGTTCCACACCACCGTGTCCGGCTCGCCCGTGGTGCTCGACGTCCCCACCGTGAAGATCAGCCGGCGGGTCCACGCAATCTTTAAAAGCTCTAAGACCTGAGGAAAACAAGTTAGAGAGCATGGTGTTAAGAAGATAAGACAGCTTAGTGTTAGATAAGAGTCTTTGAAATAAGAGTCGTACAGTGTTTAAGACATTTGCTTATGCTGCATGATATCCCTGATGTGAAATCTCTACATGTATGTAACTGAGGTGATCCTGCGCTCGTTAGCCACTTGGGGCTCAAACTCGCCACCTACCAGTCAACGCTCCAGTTCAGGCATGGGAGGCACAGCATGATACCGCTGAGCTTAAGGTCCAGACCGATAGGTGGGAGTAATTGAGCTTCCCCTTTAAAAGGCAAGGTACTACTTGTTATTTCACACGTGACCTGAGGAAGGCCGACAGGCCGAAACGTTGTCACATTAAAAACTGTTCATTTAACTTGAGAGTGTGCGGCACTTCTCTCCTCCTGCAATTGTATTTTCTGGTTGCCAGCACCTCTGTTTATGGTGTGCGTTTTGCACCTCCACTCACAGACCGATAGCTCAACGCTACAGATACTGTATGAGGCTTTGGCACGGTTTTGCTAACGTTCAACGCCGAACTCTGCAATTTGGTACCCGTTAAATGTACAAAATCCTATATTGAATATACATGCACTTTCCATACACATTAAGCAAATACTAGATGATCAGTGCTCGATCCTATTGCGGCTGTACCTGGTGCATCCTTTAAACTTGACTGCCACCATTTTGAGGCTTTTCAAGCCTTTGTTTATTATCACAGGACAGTGGGAGGAGAGACAGGAAGTGAGTTGGGGGAGAGAGAGAAGGGGAAGGACCCGAACGGTTAATCGAACCCAGGCCACATAGTAGACAAGTGCCCCACCGTAAGCGCCATGGTAGGGCCAAACATTCTATATCAATCAGAGGAAATGGTGGTTGACACTGTACCTTTCTGCCTTTCTCGTTGTCGGGCAGGAAGCAGAATCGAGGGAAGCCTCTGCAGGAGTAGGGCTGGCCTGGGTTGGGGTGCTCAGGGCCCTGTCCACACAACACAACACAAGAAAGGACAAGACAAGGCAAACCTTCATTCATATGCTCTCAACGGGAACGCAATGTAACAGCACATCTCATTGCTGGATCAAACGCCACCCTCCAAAGACAGAAATCAAAAAGTGTACTTTACCCTTCATACTATATAGCACCAAATGCACAATAGGGCCCTAAGGGCTGGCAAGTAGACTACTGTGCAAAAAAAAGCAACAAAATGTGAGCGCGCTCATACACAATCAATTAAAGACATACAGGTAGAGCCAGAGATTATTTAAGTATATAGATATGCCAATGTAATAGGTTGCTATGGGCACCTAACATGACCAGGTTCCGGTCTGCCTAAACGGGTGTGTCATAATACTCCTCGCATTGAATAGAACAGTCCTTAGGTCTGCCTAAAGGGGGATTTCCCCCCCTCCCCCTTGCAATAATAGAACCCGGAAACAATGGGCCAATGGAACCTCTCTCTCTCTCTACTCTCTCTGGTAGAGCAGTGGGTTTCAACCTTTTTGAGCCAAGGCACACCTTTTTCAGGGACAAAATGCCAAGGCACACCACCAACTGTGAACGCCAACTAAAAATAAAACCCCATTCTATACTGGTCATTTTCCACAGTACACCAGGTGATCATCACACTGCACACACTAGTGTTCCCCCGAGACAGCAATTGAAAAACACTGTTCTTCTAGACAATGACTCCGCACCTGTATTCCAGGTAAGATGTTGTAGACTATTTGTATGGTGCCGCAGTCGGAGTGGCCGGGGAGGGCCTGGGACACGCTGTAGATCTCCATCTTGCCCTTGGGCTGCGTTCCCGTCTTCTGGCCGTAGATTGTCTTGCACGAGGGACACTGAATGCTGCCATCCTGCAACAGAAGAGCCACAGCAACATTTTATTTATTTATTTATTCATAATCGTTCCATTTCCCCCCCCCACAATCATAACATAAAACAAAGGACACAGACAGGCAAGCAAGCCACAACATTCTAGCACTTTGGCAAAAAACCCCAAAAAACAAACAAACAAAACAAAAAAAATGGTAACCAAAAAAACCCCACAAAAAAGGGCAAAAGAAAAAAGAAAATAGACAGCCTCTTTTTGTAGCCGACAGAGCAGACAAACAAGCCTCCCTGCGACTGCCTTTCCCCTCAAAACACCTGTGTGGCCACTTATCTTCCCACCTACCTGCTGGCAAATCGCCCCACAGTCAGGAATAAAAAAAACAAAACAAAACAAAAAACAAAAGAAGGGGAGAGACAGGCCCTGAAGGTAATCACATATCGAAAAAAAAACCCCACAAAAAAAAGATTTCAGAAGAAAACATTCCCCCCTTTTTCTTTTTTACCTTGTTTCCATTGTTGTACATGGCCAGCATGCACAGCATGTGGAGGGTGTGTCCGCACTTGGTGAGCTTCCCCACGGCGCTGGGTTGGATCGCCTGGTGGCCCCCCTCTGGTGCTCCGTCGTAGCCGGAGGGAGACGTCAGGCGCTCCATACAAATAATACAATCCTAGGAGGCAGGGGATAGCGGGGGTGGAGAGGAAGAGGAGAGGGGGAAAGAGAGAACATCAGCACAAACAGTGGAAGAAGCTAGGGGGCGGAAAACAACATTGTTTTTCGGTGGTTTAACTACTGATGCTGGCTTTGTTGGACACCAGCAGGGGGGTTGATAGACATCCCAGGTACTGGTAGCCGCCGGACAACAGGAAAAGACGGCGTGTGTTTGTGTGTGTGTGTGTGTGTGTGTGTGTGTGTGTGTGTGTGTGTGTGTGTGTGTGTGTGTGTGTGTATGTCTGTGTGTACTAATGTGTGTAAGTAAAACAAAAAAGTAAGAATAGGAATTGTGAGTGAGTAAGAATGTACGCAAGTAACAGGAGAAGTTACAGCAAGAACAGGAATAGTGTGTGTGTGTGAGAGTGAGTGAGTGAGTGAGTGAGTGAGTGAGTGAGTGAGTGAGAGAGAGAGAGAAAGAACAGTAACAGGAATAGTTACAGCAAGAACAGAAATAGTTACAGCAAGAACAGGAGTAGCATGTGTGTGTAAGATTATGTCTGTTGTTGTTGAAGGAAGTGGAGATATATTACCTCATCAGCAGGTGGTGCCACCTCCTCCATGTATCTCTGGATGACATCCTCCGCCTTCTGAGGCCCACCTATGACCACAGACGTTTGAAGAAGCATATGATTCACACACCTCCTGCAGCAGATGTTCAACGCCAACAACAACAACAACACATGGTGCTCGGGCTTTTGTTGCCACTGCGTGGTGTACACCATGACATAAAACAGCGCCAAGTTGCAATTAAGAAAAAGACAAAAGAACAACAAAGAATCAAATAAAAAACTCTAAATGTAGACTAAAGGAATGTAGGTTGTTAAAAGTTGGCCAACTGCAGACATCTGTACTACTACTTACCCCGGCCCTTTAGTCCACATCAAAGCCCTCTTCCAAGCAAAAACACTCCTCTAACTAACTTTTATGTGTCATAACTTTGATGAAAGGTTTTAAAAGTGCAGCCACACCAAACATGAATAATGCAACTGTTAGCCAACCCCTGTCCATGGAGAAACATCATGCTCAGCTATTTTTTGGTCTTTGGTTTTTGTTTTTTTTGGTTAGGTGAAAGCGAAATTGATTAGGCTTGTGAGTGTCAGTCTGCAACAAGTGCCTTAAACTCTCTGTGGCAGCATTCTTTTCAGATTAGAGAGAAGGGAAGAGAAGAGAAGAGAAGAGAAGAGAAGAGAAGAGAAGAGAAGAGAAGAGAAGAGAAGAGAAGAGAAGAGAAGAGAAGAGAAGAAAGTAGAAGAAATGAGAAAAAAATGAGAAGAAGACTTGATCCTTGTTAAGTTTTATATATAATGGCATGATTTTGGATTGGACAGGTAGATGAATAGCCTAATTTTCCAACTCCCTATCCCTGGCTCATATACTCCTTGTTTTCCAGTGGATGAGACTGAGATGAAATTGTTATTAATGTAAACAGATCAAGGCCAAGCAGATATGATCGCATAACACTGCTGACTTGAATGTGAACGAGCAGGGCACATTTTCCAAGCAGCGTAATCAAGAAGAACGTGAAATGCGACATGCGTCATTAATACAATGGCAGATGGATGAACAAAAAGGTCATATGCAAATGAAATAAAAACAAAAGCACAGGTAGCGTGTGCGTGCTGCCATGATTCCAAGCCAAAAAACAAAACAAAACAATGGATGACTGAGCAAAATGTGAGTTTAAGTATGGATGACAAAATAAACAAACCACAATAACAACAAAAAAAGGTGAGCACCGAACAGCACCAACAAAAACAACAAAACCACAGACCCAAATGAGACTCTGGGGAGGCCTTGCTTACCTCATGTGCTCTCTCTTTAGCGTAGTGCTTTAAAAACATTACAAGCTCACCGAGAGCAGGACAAAAAAAAACAAAACAATACTAATAAAAAAAAACCTGTCAGAAGCACATGACACACATGCAGATGGATGAAAGACAGCACGGAAGCTTTTGACGCGGCGGCTGACGTGTAGCAGTGGCAATGCTGGTGTAAAAAGTAGTCGATGCGGGCGGGCGGATAAGAGGGGGAGAGGGGGGGGAGAGAGAGAGAGAGAGAGAGAGAGAGAGAGAGAGAGAGAGAGAGAGAGAGAGAGAGAGAGAGAGAAAGAGAGAGAGAGAGAGAGAGAGCAAGAGCGAGAACTGGGGGGGCTCAGGGCTGGAGTTTGAGTTTTTGGCTGGTAGGGGGCGTAATCGGCGGGGAGCTACCTGTCCTCGGCTGCCTCTTTGACCTCCTATGGGGGGCGCCCTCCTGGCTTTTGGAGGCCGAGGCGGAGGCCGGGGCGGAGGAGGAGGAGGAGGAAGAGGAGGTGGGCGGCCGGCCCGAGCCACGCTGACAGAGGGGGGCGCTCGTGAAGCGAACTCCGAGTCCGGCTGCTGACATCAAAATGGAAGCCATGCCTGGAGAGGGGGGACCCCATGCCGGTGGACACATGCAAGGAGGAGAGGGTGGAGGAGGAGGAGAGGAGGAGAAGTGATGAGCGTGGGGGGGCGAGGGGGAGGGAGGGTCAGCCTGGACCTCACCAACTGGAAGAACTCCACTGGAGGAGTTCCATACAGTAAGCTGCTTTTTTTTGGGGGGGGGGAAAGGGCCTGATTTCTGGCTTCCCATTGTGTTTTTTAGACTCCAGACATCTGCTGCATCAGTTTGGTAAGAAGTAAACTTGGGCCAGAGATAGTTCCTACAGAACACTGCTACTTACTTACAGTACTCTTCCCCAGACCAAAGCACCCAAACAAATCTAGCCTCTTGTCTAGACGAATTACCCCCAGACAAAGAGAGCCCAGAATGTGTCTTACCCTCAAGGAAAGCTGCTTCCCCCCCAAACAAAGCACAGAGGCGATACTACTTTGCTCCAACTGAGCTCCAGTCTAACCACCCCAACTCCTCCCAGCGCCTGCTCCTTTATCCATTTATTCAGCCTGATCAGCTCATTCCTAAGCCTCCCTTGAGACACAAGACATGATCAACCATGACCTATCCACCGTTTCTCTAGAACGCACCCCGATCCCCCCCGCCCGTAGACATCATCAAAGGCATCATGCTACATCAATCGACGAGGTGAACACTGGACACAGCAGAGCATGTTCTCTGGAAGGGTTTGGTGGAGGGAGGATCTGAGTGAATGCAAGATGTGCAATACTGGCTGGCAGTGATGGCGGTGGTGGTGGTGGTGGTGGGATGTTTGCAGATGCCACCCTCAGTGCTGAGAGAGAGGGAGCCAAAGACATCCATGGGGCCACAACAAACATGCACTTCACTTCATCCCCAGCTGTATTCTCTAAAGCCACACCGAGGAGATACGTTTACACAAAAGCTGAGTAATGGATAAACAAAAAAACAGCCATGACATCTTAATAGCCTTCATGACGGTAGACCTAACGTTACAATGAGAAAATCAATGTTCTGTAGAAACTATAACAAGACGTGACACATTTGAAAATAAGGTATTCTATTACGAACGCGCTTGTGTTCTGATTCTTTAGTCTGTTCATCAACCATGTCTTCCATCATGCCAAAGAGTATGAGGGGGAAATAAAAGGAAAGAATTTGATTTTCCTTCCACTCTAAAAGCGTTCTCCACATGCAAAATGAATGATTCTACCAGAGAGGGAATTTCACAGCAAGACAAAAAAAATTGTCGATCTGGCGGAAAAGAAAGTCACTTAACCTTGTTCGAACAGACTGACACTCACAAGAGAATTGACCTACGAAGTCAGTGAGTGATAGTAAAAACGGGTTGAAATGTGCATATTTATAAGGGGATCTTTTGTGAAAGATGTATAGCGGTAGTAGAGTACTGGAGTCAGCATTACCTGCCAGGGCTGCGCTCACACTGGTCGAGCCATTCAAGTGCACCGGGATGGTTGGGATGCTGAGGAGAGAACAGAGATTTGAACCTCATTTTTTGGATGCCACCACCACTTCATCACAACATACAATGTTTCATATAAAAAACATTTCCCCTCGGCACGACAAGGGAGCAAACCTCTCCCTTCACACCCTCAAACCAAGAAAAACACCGGGAAATGCTCACCCCCACCTACAGGGTCTAATAGAAGGCATTTTGAATGTCAAACTGTTGGTATAATCAATTGCCCGCAGTCCTTTGTTTGCGCACCATTTCTTTTCGAACAGTTGAAGATATTTTTTTGCCATTTTAAAGTCAGTGAATTCAGTTACAATCCTTGACTCAATCAGAGTCTTAAAAACGTCAATGCGATTCATCAATTTCCACTCTTGACTTAGCCTGGGAACTCCCATACTGCCTTTAGTTCTACACAACCGTTTCGATCTAAAGACAGTCTGGCGAGGATGACTCATAACGGCCAAGATCATGGTCCCCGTGTCATAATCGCCAAGCATTCCGACCTTTACAGTTTCTCTGTCCAATCAGAGAGCAGGGCAGTGTGTCATAATAGTCAAGTATTCTTGCCCCCTACGGAATTTACAATAGGCAACTCCCCAGACCTAATCTCACCTGTGATTAGGTCTGGTGTTAACCAGGCAACTCTTGACTATAGTGGAGGAGAGAACAGAAGACACATGTAACTAACCAGCCAGGACACCTTTATTTACTAGCCTAAAATGTATGCAGTGTTTCAACTTCTTCATTGTTGCCATACTAATAACATATTTCTTTCCATTCCTTTTCAAGTTATTCAGCCAGAAAGTGTTTTGACACAATGTGGAGACTTTGTTAGCTAGTGTGTAGCAGAGCTTGCTGCGTCAAATTAGCAAGCAAACAGCAAATAAAATCAGACAGATATTCTGTCTACTGTCTAAGTTACTACTCTACTGGATTTGCTTAACAGCTCAAAAAGTTCTTCATTCTGGAGAATGGGTTTGAAGCAGTATTCAATTGTGGAATGAATTTCTGTCAAGTGGGTTAAAAACTAGACAGCGAAAAATATAACTTTTTTCCCAACACTCAAAACTCTTGCCAACTGGACTATACACCCATAATAAGTTGTGTCCGAAAATTAAAAAAAGTCTGGCAGAAGTTAGACTGAGGCTTAAACAAATGAAGAAATGGAATTACAGACATGCGTAGTATGCCAACTACCCAGTTCATCAACAGCCTCTCTTAATACAAACTGGACAACGAACACAAATTCTTTAAAGTGATACTGTCTCATTTTTGTAAATAAGCCTATTTTACACCTCCCCTTGAGTTAAATAATAGGCTTTTACCATTCCCCTGTACTTTCAACTGTTCTCTGGGTATGGCAGTGCAAATTCTACCTCCAAGCTAGCAGTTAGCCGCCAGCTGGTCTCATAGGACTCAATGTTAACTGCTAGCATGGAGGTAAAATTTGCACTGCCATACTCAGAGAACAGTTGAAAGTACAAGAGAAAGGTAAAAGCCTATTACTTAACTCAAGGGAAGGTGTAATATGAGCTTATTTCCAAAAATGGAAACAGTGCTTTTAAGACCTGCATCCCGCATCCTGGACTGACTGGACTCATTGAAATGCTACTTAGTTAAGTACGCAAAAACTGAAGCCACTCGTCCTCCTCTCTGGTTGCACCAGAGTGCAAGCCTCCAGAAGCGCGGAGTACGTTGTCCTTTGTGTTCAACTAGCAGCAATCTTTTCAGGGGGTGTTTTATTTCTCAGCCATAATGGGCCACGCACACCTCCCCCAGACAGCCACCTCCTCAACTAACAAAACTCCCTCCGGGATACACAGAGATGCAAGCTGACACCCCCTCTTTTTTTAAGGATCTGAACACTAAATGGATGCCAAGGGGGACTTTGAGGAAGCGAGATACGAACATTTAAGGTCCATCCCACTGGAGTCTGCAATGCCATGATGAGCATTAAGACACCCATGGGAGACACAGGCACTAAACTTCTAATTTTACCACCCTGAAATTACTCTCCTAAAACTGTGATAAGGTGAAGCACTGTAGAAACTCTCATTATTTTTTCTCATCCCTGCTAATATAATGTAAACACGGCAACTTTGTTCCCAGTTCATTATCTACATTAATAATCGAGGTAATTACCTTACTCAAATAACGAGCCTAGTTGTTTTACAGAGGTTGCAAACACTCTGCTACAGCAGACCAACACAAGCAGAAATCTGTCCGTGTGTAAACATGGTAACTTTTCCAGGGACCTCAATGAATTGCTTCAACATTATCAGTTCTTATCATAGTGATTGATTTAGGGTTTTTTGTCACTTCTATTTTTAAGAAGAAACTTATCTTCTCTGCATATTGTTCTGACATTCACACATTTCTAGCTTTTCAACTTTTCAACAGGGCCCTCCCTCTGTCTCTCTCCCTCCCTCTCTCTCTCTCTCCCTCCATCCCTCCCTCCCTCCCTCCATTTTCCTGGGGAGGAAACACAAGAATATGGTGTCATGATGAGTTTGCCACATCTACGTACAGCACCATGACTTTGGGTGTGGACTACCCCATTTACTCTGCTCAGAATGTTTCCACACAGAAAAAGCCAGAAAAAAAAATCCAATGTTTATCCGGTGTTTTCTGTCTCTTTTTAAAAGGGTTGTACTTCATTTGTCACCGAGGCAGAGGTGACCTTCCTGTGCTGCTGAGGTGATTGATGCTCTGACCAGGCCTGCCGACAGGAGGGGGGCAAACAGGTCTAATGTCCGGGGCCCAGGAAGAAAAGGGGCCCAGAATTGGGCCCAGAATTACACTGTATGCATTGAGAGAGAGGGGGGGGGCTTTCAGGTGAATTTGTCTCGGGCCCAGCAAAAGCTTGTAGCGGCCCTGCTCCGGCCAGGCGAGCAGGAGGGGAGGGGGGATGGAGGCCCAACCAAAAACAGGCCCTTCCTGGTTCACAGTTCAACTGACTGGCCTCTCCCTAATGGTAGTGGGCTGGATGGAACAATGGGCTTCTAAATTAGGGGTTTCCCCTTCCCCAACGCACAAACAATGAACTGAAGACACGAATCGCCCCCTCTTTCTCTCTCTCTCTCTCGCTCTCTTTCTCTCTATCATTTACTAGCACTCCTCCACATTTCCTGGTGGTGAGGAGATCTGCTGCTTTTCTGAGTCTGCTCTTCGGACCTGCTGAGAGGTGAGTGTGAAGGCCGAGCAACACATGTACGCACGGACACGTACATGGACACGACGTACTACACACACAAACCAAACACACCCCCACAGTGGCCCAGTTTCCAAGGCCGGCCATGGTTTCATCCACAGGCATAAATATACACAAAAAGAAACACTTGACGGAGTGGTGAAAAAAAAGTGCTCAGAATCCGAGTATACAGTAAATCACAGGCGCCTCTGCAAAACATTACCAATGACTCAGATATGAAGCTCTGGGCTCAAGATGAAAGAGATGGGAGACGGGGCCTGGGATGAAAAGAACCTACGAGAATCGATTTGATTTCCAACCTGACCAAAGCAATGCGAGAGCGCATTTTTAAAAAAAATCGCATCCAACAGCCTAGTGCTCTGCACACCAGTTTGATTAAATCTATAAATCTAACAGATGGGCCAACAATGTGTGGAAACATTTAACTCATAGCGAAGCAAGAAGGGAACAATAGCGTACGTGGTGGTGGGCAATTTGTCATTTTTATCACCACTGAATTCCATATTCGGCTTTAAAAACCAACAGGAAACACCAGTAGGGCATTCACACAGAGATGGTGTTAGAGTAGCAACAAAACAGGTGGCCAATACTAAGATGAATGAAGAAAGGCTACACGAGCAGGCATATTGCTCTCTGTTGTACACCTAGGTCTAAATGGTGTTGAAAGATGATGAATAGTTCCAATCCGTACAGCATGAAGCACTGCATCTTGGGCTAAACAAAGAGCTGGTGCAACACCAACAAGACAGGCAATCGTTTTGGGTCATGGCCTATTTCGTAATTGCGTAATACATCAAAATGAGGGACCAAATAACTTAAGCTATTCAACATTGCGAAAGCAGCAACAAACAAAGCCATTGTGCTCCTGAAATAAATATCCAAATGTGGGGGCCTTGTCCATTTTAAAAATAGGTGTTAACGAAGCTTGGCACCAATGTCTTTCTTTGTGCTGTTTTTGTTTAATGAAATGGTGTATTTTTTAACCAGCAATCGTACCTGAATCCATTTGTGCTGGGAGGGTACGGCAGTCCAGGCCCTAGACCAGGTCCTAATCCCAGTCCAAGTCCCGGTCCAAACCCAGGCCCAGGCCCAGGCCCGGGCCCGGGTCCGGGTCCAAGTCCAGGCCCAAGGTGCCCAGGTGGTCCGAGTGGTGGTCCTGGATGCTGCGATGTAGACGAGGCCGAGCTCCAGGGGCCGCCCCAGGACACGTTCCCCACGGACAGGGGTCTCCTGGGGTAGGGGGAGTACACAGAGGAGGGCATGCTGCTGCTGCTGCTGCTACTACTACCACCACCAGCACCGCTACTACTGCCGCCACCACCACCACCACCAGCGGCCGCTCGCCCATGGCCCTGGAAGCTGGGCCTGCTGCTGGCCTGCCCGGCCGAGAAGGAGTGGCGGGATCGGCTGGGCATGGGTCCCGTGGTGCTGCTGTGACTCAGGCACTGCTGACACGTGCAAGCCGGCCCCGAGTGGATGACGGAGCTTGTGGCCAGCGGGTAAGGGGCGCTGGCCTGCCGCCGCACCTGCCGCCGGAAGCCCGAGGTCTTGTTGACCTGGGCCAGGGCGGTGAGGTCCACGATGTAGTTGTAGCCGTGGGGGCCCAGGTCGGCCGTGCCCTGGCCCGCCTGGTAGCTGTGCTCCAGCAGGATGGAGGTGCGGATCTCGTACGCCGTCCAGCTGCCCTCGTCGTTGGCCCACTCCCAGAAGACGCCGCTGCTTAGGGCTGACGACTGCGGGAACAGGCTCTGGCGCACACAGCGCAGCTTTCCTGTGACAGGCAAAATTTCAAAAAGACGTTTTAAGATGTTTTTTTTTAAATGGGGGCTTTGCTACTTATGTGTCTACTCTACAGGTAGTCTACCTCTCTGAGATTATACATTCATTCTGTATTGTGGTTGCAATTTGTGGCCATTTTAGACAGTTCTCCTGTTTTTCTTAACCTCTTAATTGGATAGCATACAGAACCTTGGGCTTTGTGCATACACTTTACTTAGCTAATGCTTTGGAAGTTGGCTACACAATGCAGCCGAAATAGAACACTGAACATGAACTTGAAAAGACACTTCCTCCACATTAGTCAGAACTGGTTAGTTTGTTTCCATTACTCTGATGTTTTCCCTAGTGTGTCATGAGAATGCCTCTTCTGATATGACAACGCAGCACAAAGGCAGCAGGTGACGAACCTTTTGAAACAGAAATTATTGTTTATATTAGCATTAGGAGATGTTTCAAGAGTCTCAAACAAAACAAAAACTTTGGCAAAATGCCTTAGTTGACGCTGGTTTAAAGGATACGTCGTGTGTAGTGATGCCAGTAAATGTCATCACACAGCAACGCAACCTTACATGACTAATACGAGTAAACCAACATACATAGAATAAAGTGCAGCTGTGCCACAGGACAAAACAGCTGTCGTAGTAAAGAAGTTGGGCAATGTTTCACTGGTCTTGCGTTACCCGGTTGAATGGGCAAGTTGGGAGCTGCATATCGATAAGTTCAGCGATGAAGCTCCTGTTCCCAGGTTCTAGAACTATGCTGTTGAGTGACAGAGGAGTGGCCCGTGACATGCATTTGCCTCACCCAGATTAAGTTCTTCAGAAGTAATAAAAAATTACCCACGTTTAATTGAGTTCAAGGCGTTAGCACAAAAGACAGATGTTAAAAGCAACTAGCGAAGGCTAATCCGAGCTAAAGCGGTTAGCTGGTTAGAGCTTCGCCCGAATTTACTGATAGATTAGCACGTAACAACAAAGGACACAATCAAATACGGTCTAATACATGAATGCTAAGTGGTATGCCCTGCACGTCAACTCACCAGTGTCCTGTCGAAACTGCTTCAGATTGGGGATGTCAATGATGTAAGCCGCCAGGCTAGGGTCTGACTGCCCTAGAGAGATGCTAGTTGAAGCTGGTCCCCCACCTCTTGATCCTCTTTGATGTAGCAGGCATTGTTCGATGTAACAGCTCACCTGACCACTGTATGGTCGCCAGTATCCGAAGTCGTCCTGCCATTCCCACACAACCACCATAGGCTGTGCCTGGCCAGGAATTCCAGAGGGCGGTTGGGTGACCAATGGTCCACTGCGGGATCCGCTCAGACCAAGGGGGAATCCTGAAGCAGTGGCCATCTCCAATAACGATAGCTCGGCTAACGTTACCTTCAGATAGGGACCTCGCAAGCTAATGCTATGCAGAAAATAGTAGTTGACGTTCAACAACCGATACACCAACTATGTCTTCAAAACTACGTGTTTGCTGGTGTTATTATTAAGTCGATGTGTAATCAGCAGCCAACATTAGCTGGCTCCGGAGGTGGATTACGAAATCATAACGAGATTGTTATCTTTACGTGCGTTTCGTCTGCTGCTAGCACAGCTAACGTGAGTTTAACATGAACTAGTTAGCGCGAGAAATGGACAAGATATGCCCCATTCTATACCTTATGTAACTTCAAATGTTATTGCGTTACGGGAGCAAGTTTACGATGGACTGTCGACTGATGCTGTTTTCTACAGAAGCGAGAAATGACGTTAGATATCCGGCCTCTCCTGTATCGTCGCTGTCATGCTAGTTGGCCCACTGCCTGTTTTCTTACGAATCCGACACAACCAGTCGGCAGAACTGTCAGGTGGCTAACATGACTAGCTCTATAAATCAAAATTACGGTAAGTATTTACCTATACAGTTGTATCGGCGGATAAACGGGATATTGCTGTGATGCTATGCATTATATAAATTCCTCTGCTGCCGAAACCCGCTTCATGCAACCACTGTTTCAATCTGAAGTTACCAGTTCTAACACCAGCCACACACACAAGCAATGCGATGATCCTTGATGTCCACAGTGACTGTGGCAACAGACATGCAGCTCCATTCAAGCTTCAAAATAAAAGCTAATGAAAAAGATGTAGTGACAGACACCATGCTTATCACTGATCAGGGTTACGTTAAAATCATACACATTTCTCACATTATTTATTTTCATTTGTTAAGATTTTATGGGGTAGGCAGGCTTTTATTGTATATTTTATACACACCCATATAGCCAATAAAGCCCGACAATGCTGGATTAAAAAAAAAGACTAGTACTTTTATTATGATAATTTGGATATATTCGGAAGTGCAAATACTAAATACATTTAAAAGCCCCAAGCTTGTCTTTTTGTTTACAGAAATGACGCAGTTCTGACACTAGTGTGATGAATGAGCCCCTTCTCTATCCTGCTCTAGTCATCAGTTATACGGGGAACATTTGTTGGGAGTAAGTGCGCCTGCTACCACATACATTCTCTGCTTGACTTATTAAAATCAGAGAAATGTCTTACCCAACCAACTTGATTGGTGTAAAAACTACATGACACTGAAGTAAACTACACCTTTTGCAGGGATCACAGAGAAACAATTGAACGTTTATTTATTATATGTATATTTATTTTACTTTCCCATTTCTGTTTATTTGTTTTTCTTCTATCCTTTCCATGCCCAAACCCCTGGCAGACTGTTAATACCTTTTTATATAAAATATATGCAAGGATTTTTGACCACAATAAAAAAGGTGTCCTTGTGTGCCACATGTTGCATGGTAGAAAGGTATTTCTTAGATTAACATACCTGCTGTACTAACAGAGATTAAAAAATAAAAAAAAATCCAAGACAACGTGAATAAAATGCAAGGCAACACATTTTATTTCAAAGGCCTAAATGGCATTAAGGTACAGCATATAAATACCGGTGAGTCCAGAGAGACAGTTGTTAAGGGGTTAACATTATGCCACTCCTTCCTTTACATTACATTACATTACATTCATATTTACTTTGTATATGATGAAACACTTTTAATGGTATTTTGTGTTAATGTTCTATGAACACCTTCGTTAGAAACCTCAGTCAAAGCTCGGCAAGGTGTTGTCACCTTAAAAATACTCCACAGTGGGTATATGCATACCTGAATCAAAAGACTTGACCTTGGTGAATATACATACAGTATACCTACAGTGGCTATTGTAATATGTTCAGTCTTTTTGCCCAGCATGATCTCTTATACTGCATGTGTCGTTTTACATTCCCTGTGTATAAGCATTATCTGCCAATAAATAATAAATAAATAATATCACCAATATCTGACTGCAGTTAGATTGGACTGTCAATAACATCTTTTAGCACCAATAAAGGTTTTGTCTAGGTTACCTCTGACGCACTGTAGTGTGTGGGTAGAAAAAAAGAATCCCTTCCATGTCTGCGTTAAATTACTTAGCTTAGAAAGACCATTGGGGATTTTTTTTTCTAGAAAAAAGTTTTTGATACAGTGAATGTTTTTATCCCTTATGGGTTAATTTGCACATATCTGTTTAACAACAGCTGTATCAGTGAGTTAACATGATCCCTTTGCGATTAGTGAAGCACACAGAAACCTTCCAATAGGTAAACACAATAAAATACAAGCATTTATCTGGCAAACCACTGTGCAACTTCATGTAGTGTTCCTTTTCTAGCACCAGACAAATGTTACCGGTAGTCGCCAGCCTTGACACACTCAATATGGGCAAAATGTACTTGTCGTTAAGCCACAGCACTCTAGTAAAGCTGATAGTGGAGGGGTTATGTTTATTATGGTGATTATCAAAAACGTCCATTCAGTCAGTACTTCACTTTTCCTGGTACTTGTACATTCACACCACTGTAGTCCACCATGTACATAGGCCATTGCTAAAAGGAGGTGAGAAGAAGAAAAGGAATTAGAACAACGTCTGTGAAGATTCTCAGTTATCCAGGTCATGTTGTCCAAATAATGAAGTTGTAAGCAATAGAACTATTTTAGACATCCAAAGAACTTCCCCTGCCTGCTCTTTGGTGGAAAGCCAGACCAGACAGACAACCAGAAAAGTGATGTTAATTGGATGAGGAGCAAAAACGTCTATCAGACTTCAAGAAGAAGTACAGTTGTTTACCTCTAAACTCTTGGGAGACTTTAATTGGAAGAAGAAAATTAAATTTAAAATAAGAAAAAAACCTACTTGAAGATGCAAACTTCCAGTTTACTTTTGTTTTTCTTTTTTGTGAATGGCGTATGAGCACGAGGAGGCTTACCATCACAGGTATTTGATTGGTTGATGCTGTAGATTCACTACCCGATGGAAGAGACGCACGATTGTTTTCAAGAACTCTCTTCCGCTTCCGCCGATTAGTAGATACTTCTTTCCCTTCTGAAAATTCAAAAAAATAAACTTTCAGAAACATTTTTCAAATAAAAATCTAACATCTTTGTCTTGGAATGGGAAAACCTCTCACCTGTATTTTCAGCTTGTGTACAAATTTCTGCAAAGGGCCTGAAAAACAAAAAACTGTCTACGTAAGTAACAGGATATATTTCATAAAGCAGAAAATACTATGTACTGTATGTTACATGAATGTCATACAACCCTTTTCACCGGACTCCTAAAATCACAGCATTTTGGACAGACAAATGTAACCAACAGAATCCAAAGTCACTGTTCCATCGTGATTCTAATCACTAATGATGTGATCAGAACATAAACGCTACATTGGTTAGCTCGTTTGATGTTTTAAAGGTGCACTGTGTAAGATGGTGGGCAGAGTAGGTATTGCAACTATGCTGTTCGGTGAAACCCTTCTGTGTACTGCCAAATTTGATCCTTTCATGAGTATTTACTAATTAATGAACTGATATTTACTAGTATGATCAAAGTACAGTACGTATTTCAGCTAAAAATGTCTATTTCTGGATATTTAAAATGGCGGACCATGGAGAAGATCCCCCTTTTCATATGAAAAGTGCAATTTTTCCAGTCATAATAAATATTTATAATTTGATGGTGGCGGTAAGTATTCATGAAAAAGGCAACATTAATGAAAGGGTAGCATGAATTCTGGACATAAACTAGTAGAAGTATTACACAGTGCACCTTTATTTTTGACGGGGTAGGGATGGCAAATGACCCAGGGAGGATTCGAACCCTGGCATGCAAGCCCAAATGTGGGGAACTTAGCACGCTGCGCCACAGCGCCCCCACACAGTGCACCTTTAAGCATTGTGAACTAAATAGTTCTAACACTAAACATACCTATGTTTTACTGTAGGTTTGTGGGTTATGGTTAGTCACACATAATAATCCTGATGAAGAAAAAAAACATGTTTTTAGGGAGTCCCCAATTCCTAAGTTTCATCTCAGTAAAATGACTCACTGGAGCTGGCTTTTGATTGTGATGGCGATTTCTTCTCTTGCTTGTAGAATTTTCTCCAAGCGAACGATGTCGTAGGTGTTTGGATTCCGGAAGGGGATGTCATCAGGGAGACCACACACCTCCACCGAGTCTGGGCTGGCACGGATCAACTTGTACGGTACCAGAACTGAGCGGTCCAGGCCCAGAGCTTCACCTGCAAGTAGAAGGACGAAGCGCTCAGATATTCCCAGTGCATCAAAATTATATATAGTGTATATTCAGGCACAAGATAGATATACAGGTATATGTTTGTACTTGTTAACCAATATTGACCTCACCATATTTCTTGTTGAACAACTCCTTCACTTGCTCTCGCAGGATGACCTTCTCTCCCATGCGATTTACTTCTTCATCGTCTAATAAAGATATGAACGAAAAAAAAATATGAATGAGAAAAGTCACATCACTGGCACATCATTCAAGTAATGGATTGATTGATTGACTGACTTATTTATCAATTGATTCAGTCATCATTTAACTCAAAAGATTACATTGCACTAGATAGCTATTCATCAAGGCTGATTTTTCACATTGTTTTGTTTCTTGCTGCAATGAGGTGTTCTCCAGCATTACACTTGCTATCATTGCACAGTCTTGGTTGATGTATTCTTAAAAGACTCACACATACTGTATTATCATGCTTGCTTACCACTTATTGAGGCATAAGCTTTCTTCAATAAGGTGATCCTCCGAGGAGCTGTGGAGTTAATGGGCAGAGAAAACTCATCGATTAAAGCAGGCCTTTACGGGAAGACAACATTATAGATCCATCTCTTACAAGTACTGTAGGGTAGTTTATGTACACAACACAAATGGATCCTGTGATTATCATGGGGAGGTGTGCATTTGAAGTATACAGTATGAGTGAAAAGAAACTCCAGGGACCATGCCAAAAGACACGAGTAACGGTAAAAAAAAAAAAAAAGACTATGACGCTACATACGTATATTTTTACTTCACCTGGTTTGGGGATCAGTCCCTGGAAAGGCCTGGAATGAATAAACAGACTTATTGACACAATGATAAGCATCATAGACCTCTTGAGCTATGAAGGTAATAACACATTTCCAATACTATTGTCTGTAGTTGTAATGGAAAAAATCCAGTCCAGTTTATAGTACTAAATGGTCATCTGTGTTGTGTGTGCCTATTACAAATCAAGTACTGTAATTTAAACACAACATGTAGCCCAACTGGGAAACTCCAACTCCCTTTGTCATTGTGACACAGCACTCCACAGCACACAAGTGAACACTGCACACAACAAAATTGCATTTCTGCCTCACCCGTGTAATAAACACAAAAAAGCGCGCACCTTGCATCAAAATCAATTGATGGAATATTTTAATGCAAGGTGTGCCCTTTACTGTTGAATTTAAAGCGTTTTCATTTGGGCCAGCACCCTCAAAATAATTAAGAAACTCTCCTTGAAGCCTGCTACCTGCTATAATGTGACACACACAATAAGCAGAAATGCACACCAACCTGGTGATAGTGAATCTAATCTTGTCGGCCACAGCCAGAATCCTCTCGAGGTTCTGGGAGCCAAAAGTGCAGGGCTTGCGGAAGGGGATGCCGGGCGGCAGGCCCTCGATGATGACGGAGCCCGGGTTGCTCTTGATCCTCTTGTAAGGCACTTGGACGGGGTACTTGATGCCCAGCGCCTCGCCATACTTCCTGTTGAAGAGGTCCTGGACTTGCTCCCTTAAAGTGTTGGCCAGGTCAATGCGAGATAGCTTGGCCTCTAAGCTGTCTGAGGGGGCACACACACACACACACACAACACAACGTTACAGTTACAAGAACAGTTTATGTAAGTTTATGGTTTTTTTGCAGCCATTCGGTGCAAATAGGAATGCTGGTGAGATGGTGAGATGGCGAGCTGACTCACGGTTTGTAGAAAGGAATTCAATTTAAATCATGACAACTTTGCATTACATTACACTGCACTTAGCTGACTTTATCCAAAGCGACTTAGGGCTTCCGCACACCAACTCCGACAAAGTGCTGAGCACTGCTCTGCAAAAGTTCGATTTCATTGTTTTCAATAGAACCCCGCACACTGGCGCCGATGTCCGCGGACATTCACCGATGTCGGATAGCAATTAGAGACGAGTTCTATTTTGTCGGCGCCACCCATTGACTATCAATGCTATGTTTGTGTGAAATTTGGTTTGGGGGTCCGGATTAGGTGGTGGGTCGGAAGCGAAAGTGCGCCGCAGTGCTGTCGGAGCCAATGTGCGGCCGGCCTAACAGTTATTATTTACAAGGTACTGGTTACAGTCCCTGGAGCAATGTGGAATTAGGTCCCCTGCTCATGGGCACTTCAGCCATGGATAGAGGTGTAGGAAGTGGAAGGGTGGGATTTGAACCTGCAACCCCCTCTGATCCCACCTACCACCCACCTCCACAACCACTAGGCCACAGCTGCCCCATTGCTACCATATTGAGTTCATCTAGCCTCGCGACGCCATCCTCTGTACTCCACCCAAAGATTTTGGCTCCGCACATCGTCTGGCAAAAGCCTCGAGCTCGGTTCTCTCAGTGTTTCGCCAATCAGCAAACAGTTGAGAGTGGTGACGTAGAACTCACCCGCGAGCTCCGTCACTGATTGGTTAAGGTAACTATATTCACACTTTCGTTTTGTTATTTGTATGCTTTTGCGACGCTATAACGTAACAGGCATGCTAATAAAGCACAATATGGGTTTTAATTTGAGTTTGGAACTTCAATTAATTTAAATGATAGAGTAAGAGTAAGATCAGACCATATCCCATCGTCCACGGAGACGGATTCCTCATGGCTTTTGCCAGACTGATTGACGGAGTCAACAGTCGGCTATCCGCCCAGGCTAGAGTTCATCACCATTTTGTTAACAACAAGCTTACAATAGAGACTTTACATGAAAGTCTTATGAGTAAGATATATGGGTATAATAGATAATAGATGTAATAGATATAACAAGTACACCATGTCCTTAGTTTCTTACCGGTGAATGCAGGTCTCTTATTGACAGGTCCTGGGTCTTCTGCACCACACTCTTTAGACTCAGGACCTGGACATGAAAGTTGAAATATTGTGAAATAAAATAATTTACTCAAGTAGTCATTGAAATGTATGTAAGTGACAACACAACTGTCTTCATGCTTTGGAATGTTACAACTATTAAAATGCAGAAGGATTGCTTTTCTTTAGCAACATTTCAATTGCAATATCCAGTTCCTTTTTCAATTATGACATTTTAGAGTAAGAGGAGAACTGTTGAAATATGAAAGTGATCTGTACAAGCGAGTGTTGGAATGAAATGCTACGTTGGGAAAAAACATCTCACTTAAAAAAAAAAGATAATACGACTGCATAATTGGTACTTGGTACTTTAAATGTCAATGTGTGTTCTTCATGTTAGAGAAACATTAATCAATTGTGGCAGCAGAGATCCTTACCTGAATCACATGGTATTCGACTTGGAACCTCAGGCTTTACAGGGTCATTTAACAATTCAGGCCTGAAATTTGGAAAAATGGAGATCAACCTTTGTTCCCTTTTCGAATAAAAACGGGATTCATTTTGCTTTTGTTCAATGGGTTATCTTCATACGGTACCAGTATGCATCTGATCAATAATTCCAATGTTCTCTGATATTTTTACCTTTTGATGACAAACTGGATGTGGGTTCCAGCTGCCAGAATCTTTTTTAGCTTCGCGGCTCCGAAACAGTTGGGCCTTCTGAAGGCCATGCCCTCAGGCATGCCCGTAACGTACAGGTCCTCGGGATACATCTGGAACTTGGAGTAGGGCACTTTCGTGAGCTCAGGCAGGCCGAGGGCCTCAGCTGTAAACCAGGAGAGGAGAGGAGAGGAGAGGAGAAGAGGAAAGGGAAGGGAAGGGAAGGGAGACAAAACGGGCAAACAATACAACATTACTGTACAACTCAATTGTTCTAGGAAAAGACAAAAAAGGAGATGAACAACCCTATTGATCAGTGGTGACTCAGATGTATAACCACGCACACACACACACACACACACACACACACACACACGGGCACACACACTCACGCGCGCACACACACACACACACACACACACACACACACACACACACACACACACACACACACACACACACACACACACACACACACACACACACACACACACACACACACACACACACACACACACACACACACACACACACACACACACACACACACACATAGTCCTTGGGGATGAAAACTTGGCATGGAGCATTACAGTTATATTCCAACAGTCTGTAGTACATACTGTATTTGGAGCTGAAGAGATTCTCCACTTGTTTTCGGAGCTGAAGGATCATCTCGCCGAGGTCTTCTGAAGAAGAGAGATTCACTGTGAAGTCCACAGTAGTACAGTTGCCACAAGGCAGAGCGATAACAAAAATTTGACAGAATCTAAAGAATGGGCTCTACCTTCAACCACTCTTTTTAGTGCTTCGCCTGGTGATTTCTGGGATACCGCTTCATCTGAAAAAAATCACACACACATAACTCGATAACGTTTTCTCAGAACACAAAACAAAAAATTGCTTGAAATAAATAAAAATATGTATCCTTCAACACAATGAAATACATTATTTATCTGAGCAATTTGTATTTGAATAGCATTTTAGTCAGTACATATCCATTTTGCTCTTACCTTCAGTTGTTTACTCCACTGATCATTTGAGACAGCCAAACGTCAACATAAAAATTAATTCAAATTAATTGCATTTTTAATTGAAACATAAAGTCAACATAAACACTTGTGCCGCTTCGTGTCAAATTTGACTAGCTAGGGTGTTTTAATCACCCAAATTTAAATGATGCAGCGTAAAAGGTCACAGAAATGTCACTGTGCGTGACAAGTCAGATGTACTGTAATTTTTTGCAAGTGTTCATGTTAACTTTATGCATCGGGCTTAAGCTTGGGGACTTGTCTACTGAAGGGGCACTAAAGTGGGTGTGGGGGTGTGGGGGTGTACTGAAAAGGGAGTCTAAAGGCTCAAACACATACTAGCAAGTGCTGGATGGAGACTTGGGTGATGGAGCTCAGGGCAGCAGTATCTAAGTAGTAGGATCCTGTGCTACAGATGGGGAACTGGGGGAGAGGGCTGCAAAACACGGGCTGGAATACGGTGTGTTCGGTGCACCAGATGCAGTATAAATTCTGACACTATCACCGTGCAAAGCTGAGTTTGGGATTTGAAAATACATTATCCACATAAATTGCAACTAAATTCCAATAAACATTGTTCCTTGAATATAACAAGGGCTTTTTAAAAAGTGTCATTTTAACTATTGCACCTCATAAACACAGAGATTCCAAGCCCTGGTTAAGGGGTGTGTATTGAAGGTTAAGAAAGGTTACGGGAACGAAGGAGAGAAAAAGAGTGATAGAGAGGGAGGAGTGAGTGATGCTTTTGGCCACTAAGTAAAAAAAAGAGGGTTGAGGGGTAAGAATAATCTATGAAGAGGAGTCCATACGTCTCGTATTGGGGCACAGCTCTATCTCTCTAATGGCTGGAGAGAGACAACTGGCCAGCTGGCAGACACCCGACCGTGTGCAGTCCTGGCAGCGGTGCAGTGGAGTAGAGTGGGGCTGGAGGAGGGGGCCAGGGGAGGGAAGGGAAGGGGGACAGAAAGGGCCAGGGGGATCATGGGTTACCTGCGTGGGCTTCCGCAGGGCTGCGCAGCTCTGGGGCCACTGGCTCGGCCAGGGGCTCGCTCGGCTCTTCCGCAGTAGCCGTGGTTTCTGGTTGTGAAAAAAAGAAAAGAAAAGAAAAAGAGTAACGGATGTGCGATGATGGGTCTGGCAGCAAGGCAACGCTCCATAATACCCACCTTTTATAGCTTTACTGCCGCCAGACAGATACAAAATAAACACCACAGGGTCGGGGGCTCTGATAAATCAAAACATTGGCAGGCGAAAGCATGACTGCCTGGCTGCCTCGCGATGTGGACCCATATAAACAAACGGAGAGGAAAACAAGTCGGACTGCATTGCAGATTGGAGGATGCAACGACAGAGGGTAAAAATGTGCAAAATCTGCTGAATTTCCCGCAACAGCAATTTTCTACTGCAGGTATATCATAAGCATAAGGCCTAAAGAACACCTCAATTCATAGTCTCTTTCAGCTCGTGGCTTTAGACCACACAGCCGGAAACATGACCTGGCAAAACTAGAACTACTGTGCAAGACATAGTAATGTAAAGTCATTTCCTGATGTGATGCTCACCAATAACATTAAAGGTTATGACGCCAAAAGGTGGGAGGCGATGTTGTGTCTACCTACTTGTACACAACTGGGGCACAATCATCCGGTTCTCTATTTCTCCATTTCAAATGATGTTTCAAGGCAAAAATAGCAGTTACTGCTTGTTCTGCTTTTCACTTGGCTGAGAGGCAACTATTAAAACGTACACGGTCCATAACTTCTAATAGCTAATAGCCTTGCCTTTTGAAAAGTACTGCATGTGCCCTGGAGCGGAAAGTAAAAATTGGCTCATGAACTATCACTAAAAACACTACAGGATGAACACACAAAAAAACTCAGCATCAGGTTAATATCCCGGAAAGAAAGATCCTTTTCCTTGACGATGATTTGTGAGAGGAAAAAGCAAAAGGTCATTAAGTTTTGGTGCCTCTTTCCTGAATGTCTAATGCCTATACCTCATTTACTTTACTTGTACGTCCATTGAAACGCTGCCGGAGTCTTCTTCTAAGGCCACTATATTAAGTAAATCAACCATTGTCTTCCAATATTTAGAACATTTTTGCACATTTGCTGTTCCTACTCTATTACACATTGGAGCATAATGGTCAACGAAATAGTTTAGCCAGGGCAAAAAGCAGGAAATACTATATGGTGCAATAGTGTTAGAGATCATTCAAATGCTTCAGAGCTACTATGGCCATCTACTTTCAAAAGTTAACTGTACAGTACTCTACTGCCCCAAGCCTGACTGCCAGCACCAAGTCTGAGATATTAAAGTTCTGTAAGTTGTACGATAATGACGGGTAATTACGAGTCTCCACTGACCTCTGAAGAGCCAGTTGATGCCTGTGGTCATTTATGACCACTTCCACTCTGCCCACAAGGGAGCATACAGGAAGTAGCTGTACTATGCACTTCCTGTCTATGTGTGTTCGGGTGTGTTGGTTGTGTTTGGATGCAAGGAGAGGTTGCTGCCGGACACATTATAAAATATGACATCATTCTGAGTTTACAATGACACTCTGGGAAACCCAATAAGAGCTCTATTGAAAGTGTGCAGCAATATCCTGAGGGAAATGTAATTTTTCAGAAAGGATACATCTAGTGCAGCAGTGAAGTTCTACTCCTTCAATGTCCTTTAACATGCCTAACTGAGGAAAAATAGTGACAAAGGAAAACGTAGTCCACACTTCTGGGGTTGACACTCTGGTGCAACCAGAGCAGGACAAGGCGTACAATAAAAAGTAAAAACACTGGTGCAGCATGGGTGTGTTGTGTTTTTGCTAGTTAACTTCTTTAATAGAGCATTAAGACAAATGATAAAAAAGACACTTCACCATCTATCCCCATCCAATTCGATGTATTCCCACGTTTGCTAAGAGTGTAGAAGAAGGCATGAAGACATACCTGGTACTGTAACCTGAATTATATCCCCATCTGGTGGTTCAGTTTTGATTTTCTTCATGGGTACACAGTCTCCTGAAGGTCCTGAGGAACAAAAGAAAACATATTTTTGGGATTCCTGTCAGAAAGTCCAGGTGAAGTCAAAAATATATATTTCAAACGTCTGAAATATTTATCACCATCATGTTTCTAGATAAAAAACATACAAAACCGTAAGACCTAAAAGTAGTTATCTACGTACGTACAGCATACATATATATCCCAAAACAGGTATATCTTGCCAAAGGGAGCACTTTCCATGCTGACAAAAGGCAAAAGTTCTGTGGGAATCAGCCAATAGCAGTTATAAATACATACCCTATAATTTATACAAACCTGCTTCGCAGTCTGCCAAGGGACTAACGCAAGAGCTTGTGGGTCTAAAAAAAGACAGAGGGAACACAAAGATCAGCTATTTTTCCATCCAGGATAATGAGTGCAACTGTGCTGATGGCACTGAACATAATGAAACGAGGAGAGGAGAGAAGAGAAGAGAAGAGAAGAGAAGAGAAGAGAAGAGAAGAGAAGAGAAGAGAAGAGAAGAGAAGAGAAGAGAAGAGAAGAGAAGAGAAGAGCAGAGCAGAGGAGAGAAGAGGACAAGGGAGAGGAGAGGAGAGGAGAGGAGAGCAGAGCAGAAGGCAAGGGGAGAGAAGAGAAGAGAAGAGAAGAGAAGAGAAGAGAAGAGAAGAGAAGAGAAGAGAAGAGAAGAGAAGAGAAGAGAAGAGAAGAGAAGAGAAGAGAAGAGAAGAGAAGAGAAGAGAAGAGACGGTCATCTCACCTGCTGCTCTGGGCGTTGCAGGACAGCTCCAGGGCAGTAGAGGGCACTCTCAGGTTCTCAGGGAAGACACCATCCTCAACAGAGCAGCCCATGTCAGGCTTACCTTCCTCCTTTGAGAGCTTACCAGCAGCTGAGGAGAAGATATAAGAATCTCGAGTCTCTGGTGAAATAGGTGCATAGCGCACATAGCTGCATAGAGTGTGTGTGTGTGTGTGTGTGTGTGTGTGTGTGTGTGTGTGTGTGTGTGTGTGTGTGTGTGTGTGTGTGTGTGTGTGTGTGTGTGTGTGTGTATACGTGCATGCGTGTATGTGATGAAAGACTGTCCGAAAAATGGCTGACTGGACCATGCACTACCTTGAAAAGACAAGGCTGCCCAGTATCACAACTAAGTAGATACAGTCCATATAAGATCTGTAGAGTTTTCATTACAAGAACGTACTGTATTTGTGTTTCAGAAAATATCTCACCTGTGAAAATCCTTTCATCAAACATTCTGCAAAATAAAGAAAGACAAATAACTTTGAGAAGGGATGTTCTTGATCGCCAAGACAAACATCCTGTTGGTTACAACGGCTACAGGTTCTGTCTGGTACAGAACAACACCAACAACAACACGCTCACTGGTGAGATCACATGCAATCATACAGCACATCATGACACTGCCACACCTTTACCACGCAAAGTGGCCCTGAGTCTTCAAAGAGTCTGAGCACTCTTATAACCATATGGACAACATTACAGCTGGAGTCGGACTCATTAGGACGAGCGAGTGGCATCATACTACATCATGTACGGCAGTGATTACCACCGCAGCATTTCACTCTGTTTTGCAGGGCGCAGTGTACGAGAGAGAGAGAGAGAGAGAGAGAGAGAGAGAGAGAGAGAGAGAGAGAGAGAGAGAGAGACAGCGAGAGGGAGAGAGAGAGAGAGAGAGTGCCAGATGGTGGTGCCCGCTGTGAGTGTTAGTCTGAGGGGCCGTCGCCATATTGCGGGAGGCTGAGGCGCCTCGCTAATGACCCTCCTCTCCTGGCCCTCTACAGATGTAGTGCAGCCTTTCAAGTGCCTACTACAGCACAGCCAATCACAGCCTGGGAATGAGTGAGAGAGTGGGTGAGAGCGTTAGGGTTTCCTTGGGGTTCCTCAGAACCAAAGGCAAATATTCTTACATAAGGGTCACAGTGTCACAATTCAATAGGCAAGAGACAAGTGTCACAAAATGCTACATCATATAATATGGCTTTTCTGTGAGTAATAATTATTCTGTGCTTGTCTGTGACTCTCAAGTAAGTATTCTCAGTCGATGTACTGTACAAACCAATCTGCTCTGTGTCTGTGTAACGGAGGCTAACTAGCAGAGTTGGCGTGGAACGTTGGTAAACCTCCCTCCGATAGTCTCATACAGTCTCGTGCCGTTGGGCCGAGACACTAGTCTCTTGGCCCAGCGGTATCGTACTGTGTCTCCCATTGCCGGACCGATGTAGTTGACGAGGTCGTACGTTCGATCCCTGAGGGGGGTGGACAGGTGCAAGATGACCTCCGTCACATCTGTCAATGGGACCTGCTAGTTTCTCAAAAGGGTTTGCATAGAAAATTGAGCAGCCAGTTCACAGACAAATCATCTCCCTGCCACAACATGATTGAGCTTGCACATTCCTGATCCCCATGCCATGACACAGATGCCATGTGTTGACTGGGCAGGACATGGAGCTGGGGTAGGTAGGTGTTAGAGGTGGTGCATTTAGAGTAGTGCTTCTCAAAATGGGCTCTTCAGATCCCCAGGGGGACATTATGGAGTCCTCAGGGGGTGTCGAGAAGGAGAAAACTGAGAGGAGGGGATGATCAGTTACAAATGGGGGGCATTAGTCTACTTAATTTTTGAATCTTGGTCTTGGTGAGTGTCTTGGTCCTGCGTGTCATGGAGTATGATATGGTTGCGTTCTAGTGACACCCTCACACCTCAGGTGACACCCTCAGTCAAGTCTCACAGAATTTCTACTGTACAACTGTAAGAATTCTAATGTGTAGTTAAGACTTTGTTCTACTTTTCGTGTGTCTCTGGTTAAACTCTGTTTCTGTGTGAGCTCTTGCCAGTGAATTATGTGCCAGCTGTACTAGGAAGATACACCTGCAAGGTCGACTCAGATAAGAAGCATAGAGGAGTTCTCTCCACTGAACTTTGGGACCTCCCTCCCTTTTTGTGCTGCTCATTAAAAATGGCTGTCGTGGGAAGGAGAGACAGACAGAGACCAAAGATGCCAAGCGAGGAACATGTTTTCCAGGCTTCTCAATCTCTGTTCTTTCGCGAACGTCAAT
Organism: Engraulis encrasicolus; assembly: GCF_034702125.1. Taxonomy (NCBI): domain Eukaryota; kingdom Metazoa; phylum Chordata; class Actinopteri; order Clupeiformes; family Engraulidae; genus Engraulis; species Engraulis encrasicolus. The sequence goes on from NC_085863.1 coordinate 55,196,419, forward strand.
TGTAAACTTGATCTGATTGTCGTGGTCTCGTTGCATATTAATTTGTTTCCCTAACACCGACCTCACAACACTTTAGGCCCAGAACGCACCCTTGACCGCAAACCCTGTAAGACACGTAGAACAGAATGCAGAGGCCCTGCCATGGCCAAACGGTAGGGCACTCGTCTACCATGCGGCTGAGCCGGGTTCGATTCCCGGCCCGGGTCCTTTGCCGGCCCTTCCCCGTCTCTCTCTCCCAACTCCCTTCCTTTCATCACTTTCACTGTCCTATCATAAATACAGTAAAGTCAAAAAGACCACAAAAATAAATACTACAAAAAAGAAAAAAATGTAGAATGATCTCGTTACCGTTTAACGACGAAGCGGACCTTGTGGCGCTCCTCCAGAATGCGCTTGAGCTTGGGAACGCCGTAGGTGCAAGGCCTCTTGAAAGGAATCTTGTCCGGGATGCCGATAATCTCCACCGCCTCGGGGTCGCAGGCGATCTTCCGGTACGGAACAGGAACCATGTGGTCCAAACCCAGCGCCTCGGCTGAAGAAAATCAAAAGAAGTATATTGATGTTCGAAATAATGTTTGATGTTTGAATGTTTGTTTTTACTAACATACCCTAATTGCAAGGCACACAGGTGGCTGGTAGCTGAAGAATACCCTAATTGCAGCTGTATGGAGTTTACCATGCCTTATTATATGGTTGTGACGTCATCTGTCGAATGCTCCATTCATTTCAACGGGGCTCCCCAACGTTCGGACGTCTGTTATTTTTCGATAACGGACGGGTTGGTCTATAACAGACCGCTGTCAATGGCAACAAGACTTTTCACTGCTAAAGCGACTTTTCAACAAGACTCTAATCAGCTGCTGTGATAGACAGCACCCGTTGTCCTGGCTACCGCTGTCAATGGCAACAAGACGTTCACTGCTAAAGCCACTGGCTTGTATACAAGTCAGTGGCTAAAGCGAATGTTTCACTCCGCAGGGGGTCCGGTCTTTTGTCACTCTAATCAGCTGCTGTGATAGACAACACCTGTTGTCCTGGCTAGCCTACCTAGCTGTTGCCTAGCGGTGTTCCACAACGGCACTGTTTTGTTTTGCGCAGCAACAATCTTAACATTAAATAGGTCTAAAGAAATGTCCCCGCATGTGTGAATCATTTAAGTATATCCATATAATAAGCGGGTTAACTTTCGGCGAGTCGGTCGCTTTGTGGAATAGCAGCACTTCAGAGAGAACAAGACCGCATCGGGGTCTAAAGATTCTCTCTGTCGTGCTGCTATTCCACGGTAGCGACCTTCTCGCCGAACGTTAACCCTTACTTAATACATACAGTACAATTCACAGGAACCATGTGATTCAACCCTATGACTCAGCTAAAGCATTGGGAAAAATGAACATCTTTGTATTGTTCTGACTTTTACTGACATACCTTAATCACATGTGAATGGAGTCAATTGTGGCCATATGAATAAGATAACCGGAGCCAAAATGTGTACTGGTTGTCTACAACAACTGCTACTGCAACAAGTGTTAAGTGTACTATGTGAGTCAATATGGTGAATGGATGCACGGTTAGTTGATTAAGACATGAAACATACTGAACTGTATATTACATTTTAAATTCAGTCTTACCATAACGACTGTTGAAAAGAATCTGAACACATTCCCGTAGTGTGTTTATGTCTTCTGTTTCTCTGATAAAGGAGTCCCATTTTTCTGTAATAAGACAAGGAATAGGACAGTTCTTTACTGGTTACCGGGCACTAGTCATGTCTGATACAGTATACAAAAAAAACATTTAAGTTGATGTTTTAAAAATGAGGGTGTAAACAAATTATGATATAAATAACATTATGTGGTACTTTGTAGTAGCAAAAGTAATAATGTACATGTCAAAAGTAATAGTAAACAAGTAATGCATATGTCGAAAAATGTACACAAGTAAAATGCTGAAAATCATATTAGTCCTCCATTGATCTACACACTGAGAACACATTGTGATATGGCCCTGAATAGCCCACTGCTCTCCCAGGGGTCCAATCAAACCCACCTGATTTTTCATGTACAATGGAGAACAGCAGACGTTTAGAGATGTGGATGCTGGGAGGGCACTGGCTGAGGTCTCCCGCCAAAGTAATTTGATCACCTGAAAGGAAATAACATCATTACTAGCCTGTTCAAAAACGATGCTGGATTTCATACTCAGGGTCTGGTTATGGTCTCTGATAGCTAAATCAGCAAACAGAAAATGTGCAAACATGCACTTTGACTGCACAGGAAAAGAGCCAGACTGGTTGGTATGGCAGTCAAAACACAGCTACAGCTCTAGTGAGGGCCACACAATCACCACTGAGTCTTTCAAAGACCTTATTCAATTCAGTTCAGTTTATTATTAGGGACCATGTACAATTAAAAAAATAAATGTTGCCATTTCATACACTGTACCAGAGTTAGCCTCAGGCGTATCAGTTGAAACATGTTCAATAAAACCAGGAGAGGAAACAATGTGTGCAGTCTCTATCTCACAGTAGCTTGATGCACCCAATCCCACCTACCACTATCGGTGCAGTCCTTGGCGGCTGAGGCCTTCTCGTGGGCTGCCATCCACATGCCCAGGCACTCCTTCCCCAGGTTGTGTAGGGACACAGGCTTAATCTCCTTGCTGCTGTCTGGGTGGTGCTGTGCGGACACGGGCATGCCGTAGACAAAACCTGGCAGCATGGAGTTGTTGATGGCCACCTCTTGCCCAGAGGGCTTCGTGGCCACGTGGCTACTGCTGACCGCCTTGGAGCCCGCGTGGTGGTTCATCTCCACGTTAGGCTTGGGGTCTCGAACCACATCTTCCATTGTTCTGCTACCAGGAAACATTTAGAAAAAGTCATTCAATACAAGAAGATCTAAAAAAAAAAGAAACCCATTCAAATACACATTGCATTGTGCAGAATTCTGGTAACCTCAGCGACGGAGAAAAGTAGAATGGTGCTGTTTTGTCAATAGGCTGTGATTACATCTTGCAACTCTGACTTTCTAAGCGTCTAGACATTTTGGCTATATATATCTTCCAGCATTGATATTCTGTGCCGAGAGCAACACTTTATACTGCAGTATTCCTTGCAACTTAGTGTCAGGGCCTCACACAACTGCACAACTTCAGATTTTCTGGGTTTCACTTTGACTGTTCTAATGTGACTTATGGTCATACTGTAGGTGTTACAATCCCATTGCCATGAGGAAAGTCACCACAGTAGCAAAAATAGAGAGACAATTTTGAGATAGGATGATAGTAATGGCATACTAGACAACACAATAGCTGTACACACCACTGGAAAGGAGAAACAAGACATGACTGAAAAACTCAGATAAGGCATCCTAGTCACAAAAGATCAGTGATCATCAAAGGCATTTTTGACACACTGTAAGCTTACATTTCAAATGAAACTGTAATAGGACATGTATAATCATTCCATAACTTGTCGAAGGAAACATTTGTAGAGACACATCCTACGGAACCCATTCCTTAATATTATTGCAATACAATGACTCCTTTGCCAGAATTGCAGGATATCCTGACAAGACAGACTGCAATTTGCCCACACTCCCCAAACATACCTTTTGAGAGAGAAGCGGATGCGGTTACTTTGCTCCAGTATCTTCATTAAGGTCTTGGTGTCGTACTCTGCAGGTTTCCGTAGTGTGATTCCATCAGGCAAACCATGGATAACCACTGAAGAGGGGTCCTTTGAAATCAGGTCATAAGGCACAGGGACCAGGCTGCTTTTCCCAACAGCCTCACCTATGGAGACACAGATATTGGGTGCCATTATTATAAGTGTATGTACAATACTGGCACAAATATAACTTAGATATTTTTTATTAGATCATTAGATAAATAATATGTATACAGTGCATTTCTTCAAGTACGTGTATGTATTTTAAACAGACGGAATAAGGCTGAATTGGTTGCGAGTTTTATTCGTTAATATGTGGCTTTTTACTGTAAGTATGCAAGCACTGTTCAAACTAGAAACTGCATTCAGGCTCTTGAGATTTTGGCTTTTTTTTTATTAAAAATTAATAAACACATTCTAATGCAAGGTGAATGTCCTTGCTTTTAAATTGAACTTATTTCATGTTTTTAATGTGCTTCAAAAGCTGAGATATTTAGGATTTTACAGGTTGAGTGCCAAAAAGGGCTTAGGCATTTAGCAGGCATTTTTTGCAGGTGCCTTAGGTCTACATGGGTTAATGAATGAAATAAAACATTACTTAAAAATATGTAAAGAGAAGAGCCACTGAAAAAAAAAATCATAAAAGAACAACTTAGTGTTCCTACTATAAAGCACGCTGAACACCTCCTCCACCATCTTGCGGAGGACGAAGATGTTGGAGTGAGCATCTGTTGAGGCTCTCTGCTGCTGTTTCCCTTGGCCGGCGTCTTTCATGACACTGCAAGGCTCTTGCTCCCGGGCCACTTTGCCGTGGGAGTTGACCGCAGCCAGCGCTTGCAGACAGGGCACTCCTGTGAATAGAGGACTCATTTCAGCGGACAGCACCAGGGTCACGAAGCAAGCAACACAATCCCTTTGGATTTATCTAATGAGACCGGAAAAGAAGGGAGAGAGAGAGAGAGAGAGAGAGAGAGACTGTGACAGAGCAAAAGAGTGTGACAGAGAGGTGAGAAGGACAAGCATATAGAGGTGTAAAGGAGGAATAGAGAAGATGAGAGAGAGAGAGAGAGAGAGAGAGAGAGAGAGAGAGAGAGAGAGAGAGAGAGAGAGAGAGAGAGAGAGAGAGAGAGAAAGGTACTTACGGCAGAATTTCTGAAAGTCTGACTGAATTTCCTTCCGGGAGTTGAGGAAGACTCGTCCCTTTTCTGTCCCCAAGGCAATTACGCTGTCCTCATGGACGGTGACGCATGCCACCTCAGCGTTTAACTTGGACATGGCTGTGCACTGAAAAAGAAGCATAGGCGACCGACCGGGCTGAGCACGTACCGCCAGGCACATTTCCTTTGGAAACAGACAAGTAATTTCTCGAGCGAAAGCGAATCATTCTGGGCCATTTTCTCCAACTGAGGAGTCAATCTAATCTAGTGAGGTCAATCCCATTAGCCTGATTGGTGTGTGATAGCGTAACGCAAATGGCAGATGGCCGGACCTGGACGTCCCTTCAAAACAGCCTGGGCTACTCAGGATCTTTAAAGTTACATTTAAAGTATTTGTCGACACCAGTGACAGACCAAGCTAGCGATTTTCTCCAAAGCGACATACAGTGTGCAATATTGTAAATATCACATTGTAGCATGCTCGCTGTTACATATGTATACTCGAGTTAACTTAAATGAAAATAACAAAATCAACAGGTGACGTGTGCTTTTTAATGTGATATACTTTAAACGAGTGTTCCATAGGAGCCCTCTAGAGCCCATCCTCCACTCCATATCTCACTAATACAGTCAGCCAGAGCAGAGCTCCCTATGTTACACCTTTTATAGTAACATATTACTGAGATATTGACAGTTGAGTAAAGAAGGGCTCCCTCTCCTCACAAAAGCCAACATGGCCATTGTTTTGGAGCCTTCATAAGTGGACTGGTATGTTCCATGATCTTACCACAGAGTACAGTGCTGAGCCCAGATGCAAACACAAAGGTGATAAAGATATGACGTCAATGACACCAGGTGGTACAATCACAGCAAATGCATAAATTAATAATAATTAGTATAATAATAGGTAATTTATGTAGAACAATGAATATGCTTTGCATTTCATCCACAAAGAAAAATTATAATTTCATCTAAACAACAGTGGCATTGGCTGTGGTTGCACCTCCCTGATGTGTGCAACTACTAAGACATCATTGACCGATGAGATAAAGGTGCACTGTGTAATATTTTTAGTAGTTAATTTCCAGAATGAATGCTGCCCATTCATAAATGTTACATGTTTAACAAATACTTACAACCACCATCAAATTCTGAGTATTCATTATGACTGTGAAAATTGCACTTTTCATATATGAAAAGGGCCATCTTCTCCAGGGCCATTTTGAATTTCCAGAAATAGATTTTTTTAGCTGCACAACTTACTGTACTGGCCATACTAGTAAATAACGGTAAATATTTATAATAAGATCAAATTTGGCCAGCAGAGTTTCAATGATCAGCATGGTTGCAATACCTACTCTGGCCGTCATTCTACACAGTGCACCTTTAAGATATAATGTAATACATGATTTTCAACGTTTTAATAGGTATGTTCTTCTATGATCTTACCACCGAGTCCAGTGCGGAGACCAGGCTGGTGAGGATCTCCTGTCTGACAGACACCTGAGGCACCCGGATGTCCACCCGCGAGTTTGGCGGCACGGCGTCGCATCCTGGCTTCCCCATCTGTGCCATTCTTCTTCACCGCACTCCAGAGGAGGAGCTCTCCTGCCAACAGTCATCAAGGCACCATCCAAACGGTCATTCATCCATAGAGAGAACTATATAGCAACAACCTAATGTTCAGGGATTATTCTTGTTTTTTTTCTTTTTCTTTTGTGGGGCAGCAACATCACAGTCAACATCAGTCACTATTTAACAGATTAAATCACGAGTAAATGTGGATTAAAATAATTTAGAAAAAAGTTTTTCTAAAATGTATTAACTTCTAACAAACATAACAATACCGACATCCATTCCTATATGGTAGGGTACTGGTCCATGTATTGGCTATGTTGTAACACATTCATTACGTCAAAAAACGTAACTGAAAAGCTACAAGTGTAATGAATGAGCAATACCACGGCATAAAAAACTGTTTAAGCACATACTACGATTTAGAAAAGTAATTCCATGTGGCTCTAAGTAAACAGCGAAACAGCATGCAAACATAATGAGCTGGCCCTGAAAACATTAGCAGATTAAGAACACAAATAAACCTTACCAATGGGCCACTTGGGGTAATTATTTGTTTTGAAGTTGACTAAACAAGCCCCGCTATATATGGCACAAGAGGGAGGGAAAAGTTGGAAAGCTTTAAGGGGGGCTTTAAAAGTGATAGTAATACCCTCCGCGGCAAAAAGGCTAAAACCTTAAAATCCGTCACACCCATGTGAAATCAGTTCATTACGATAAGCTTTTGTCTGCCAATTAAAGCTGCCTCAGATTATTGGCCCATAAGCCCTTGCTCGTTAATTGCTCTCGTCTGGAGCAGTGGAGGAAGAGGCCGAGCAAGCAAGCAAGCCTCGTCTGGTCTCCCCTTCCTCTTGGCCACACTGAAACATAAACCATCTCCATCTCCTGTGTCACTGTCATGCATCCTGCCCTCAACGAACCTAACCTAACCTAATCTTGTCCTGTCGTGCAAGCAGCCCTCATGGTTTCTGAAAACAGGCCTATGTCAGACATGGAGAGGGCAAAAACAAGTCCGACAGCTGGACAAAGATCCGTCCGTCTATGCACTCTGTCGCCTTGTGGACACAAGAGGGAAGTAAAATGTAAAAAATGTGTTTCAGACGGACAGACAGACAGACAGAAAGACGGAGGGACATACCCTCTTATTGAGATGCTAGGGCGCATCTAAAAACCATGCACGCTCATACACACAGGTCACACAGTCAAGGATGGAAGGTACTATAAGGTAATTATATAATGAAAAGGTAATGAGATGGAATAAAGGTCATATAAAACCCCCTCTGCAATCCTAATTCCAGGGGCCTGGAGTTCTCATGGCAACCGCAATCTGTCTCCTTGGAAACTAATCTCGAGGCATTTGAACAATGCAGCGCCTGGCCTTTAATCTCTCCAGACACTGAGAGCCATTATCCTTACCTCCAGGCAAAACCCAAACCACAGTCTCCACTGGTGGAGGAGAGGAGAGGGGAGGAGATGGGAGGAGAGGGGAGGAGAGGGGAGGAGAGGAGAGAGAGGGGAGAGGAGAGGAGAGAGAGGGGAGGTGAGGAGAGGAGAGGAGAGGAGAGGAGAGGTGAGGTGAGGAGAGGAGAGGAGAGGTGAGGTGAGGTGAGGTGAGGAGAGAGAGGAGAGGGGAGGAGAGAGAGGGGAGAGGAGAGGAGAGGAGAGGAGAGGAGAGGAGAGGAGAGGAGAGGAGAGGAGAGGGAAGGTGAGGAGAGAGAGAGGAGAGGTGAAGAGAGGAGAGGAGAGGTGAGGAGAAGAGATGAGAGGAGGGAGGAGAGGAGAGAGAGGAGAGAGGAGAGGAGAGGAGAGGAGAGGAGAGGAGAGGGGGAGGGAGAGGAGATGGGGGGACCAAACAGCCAAAGCCAAACAATTACTCGTCTGAATCCGCCCTCTCAAGAGCAGATAACAAACAGAGCCCCCTTCGCTCCGGCTCGGCTGGCAAATGGGCTACACACAGCACACCCCGAGCAGAGCAGAGCTGGGCTGGCTCTGGGAGGAAAACAGGGCCCTTTTGATCATATCTTCTAGACAAACAAAATGACCGACACAGAGCAGAGCCTGGTGATCTGAATGCTGTGCATGCGCACACAGTGACACACACACACACACACACACACACACACACACACACACACACACACACACACACACACACACACACACACACACAGAGAGAGGACAGAGAGGCTGTGTTTCTCTTATCCTATCAAGTTCAGGCAGGTCGCCTTCGCTCTGTGAACAATGCAGACCATCCTAAGTGCCGCAGAGATTTGTAGACGGTGGGCTAGAATTCGTAGCTCCTTTAGAAAACGAGTTTCGTTCTCACTCTCGAGTGGCAACTTGATTTTTCTAATAAGACCTCCTGATAATATGTAAAGCAATATTCTGGCTGTTGCCACGCTGAAAAGTTGCACGTTTATATTAAAAAATAACGAAAATAAAAAAGACTGGGGGTGACGTCACATAATGCACAGTCAATGGGAAGTCTCCGCCCCTCAAAGTTGAAAAGGGAATATTTATCCGCATATCGGGCTTTTTTCATGGGCAGATAATTCACCTGATCATTGAAACACGTAGGTATTTCATTCCTGACCATTTTCCTGTTACTGGAAAAAATAACACAGCTTGCATTTCTTTACTGACACGTAGTTTTTTGGCGAATTGATCTACCCCCGTCACCTCATTGCTCTATTGCTTTGAGGGAACAGACCTGTCCTCTTTTTGACATTTATCTCTCGTTGCCCAATGATGGTCAGACAGTCGAACACTAACAGCGAAAAAGAGCACTTCTGAAAGTTTGAGAAAAATATATATTTTTTGCATGTACACAACAAGTGAGCCCACTTACCCCCAACTTGTAACTTTTTGCCATGAAATCTGACGGTTCCGGGTAGCATGCACGCGCTAGCTGTATTCTGCCTCGTTGACTTTGCATTGACGTGACGTCACTCGGTCGGCTATTATTTGTTGTCATTTTTATAAATCAATGTGCAAGTTTTGAGGATGGCAACAGCCAAAATATTGATTAATGGGTTGTCAGGGGGTTATATAAGCAAAAATAAAGTTGCCACTCGTTAACACCAACGAACTGACAAGATATGAGACTGGGCCCACCACCTATTGCTTCATTAAAGGCAAAAAACAGGTGGCTGTTTATCAGGCCTTTCCATGCAACATGGTCAAGGTTACCACAACAACAAAAGCTGTAATGAATTTGACAACAACTATATTCGAATAAGAATAGCCTGTGCAGTAGAACTGAGTATGCAGGGTCTTTCCTCAAAAATCCGAATCCTGTGTCCACACATAGGTCACAGTTTTTAATACAATTCAGCCCTCGTCTGAAGTTTCAGGATGATGTCCTTGGTCCTGGGTTGTTAGAGGGGGGCATTTGTATGTGTGTTTTGTCTATTTGTGTCTATTTGTGTTGATATCCTGTTTTTATTCTGAGACCAAAGGCAATGTTCATGCTGGCAAGACAAAGTCTATTCTATTCTATTCTAAAAGAAAGTCTTCCATTTGGCAGCAGCATTTATTATATGGGCTCACCTTCAGGAGATAAACATTCCCTTTCAGATGGAAGTACACAACGACTGTAGCTGATACCTCTCTGTGGAACAATTGTCCATGGTGTTTACACAAAAGATCTCAGAAAGGGTATCATACATTTCTGACTGGCTCTTTTTTCAGTAGCTAAGAGGCTTGAAGCTCTTACTGCCAGTGGCTACACAATACTTTGGCTAATACTTTCAACAACAGATGCCGGTTTAAGAAATGCTGTGTCTAAACCGTTTCCTGAAAAGCTGATCATTGACTTTTAATTGCTGGGTCGCACGGCATTAGCCTTGCGTCAGCCCCACGGCCACAATCCATCATAGTTGTGTATGGATGGCAAAAAAAGGGTCCAGTTTCAGCATCACGTAATGTTTTTTCCTTTCATAGCTCTTTGAATCATGTTGTAGCCTACAATAGACTGTCGTCTATTTGTTTTATGCATGCCGTTTTTGTAGGCTAATGATAAATCAAGCCCCCTCCTACATGTCAAAATGACGGCCAAACGCATCCATTTATCATAATTAAATAGGTTAAACCTGTAATCGTGATATGGCTACGTAGATATATCAGTGTTACTTTTACGTAATATCTCTAGACCTGCAGTCTTTCGCACAACATATAGATTAAATCCACATTCAACAAGTTGAACGCGACTTTCTTCAGTTTTCAGAAAGAATATAGTGCTGAAGGCACGCTGGTGGAGAAAGTGTGATTTCACTCTTCAGTCCCACATAATAGAACGCTCGCCTGGTTCCATAGATTCTTGCAACAAGCAGCTTGCCTTTGCTACTGTTGCAATCAAGAAAATGACCAGCATCTTTTGTCCACGAGACAACAACGTGATTAAGATCTCTTTAACTGAGATCTATAAGATCTTTCTTTAACTGAGCGGTAACTGCACACAGGTAGTCAACCCTCCATGCATGTACCCCAGGTCGGATGCTCAGGATGCACTGCTGTGTTCCGACTAGAAAAAGGTAGCCAGGGTCTGCAATATTCATGTGTTTGTCGTAATGTTAATTTGTCAATGGTTAGCAGCGACCACCGACAGAATGATAAAGCTAACCTAGCAATCAGCTAGCTTCATTTGACATTGTAAACATGACCTTCTAAGGTTGACCAAAAGTCTCATAAACTATTAGCACTGTACACCGTGACAACTCAATAGACTATGCATGCAGAATATAGAGTTTTACATTACACTGGCCCACTGGCTACTATACAGATAAATGGCACTGGCTAACTGCAAATTATATTGCGTTGTATCCCACATTAGGAGGGACATTAGAGAGGCATTGGAGTATATTAAACTCTTGACAGCTATAAAATGCTTAATAAATTATTACTTTTCTATTTGATCTATTTTGCTAGACACGTGTCTGGCTGACTGCAGCCTACAAGAGATGTTTTGACAGATGCCGCCTGTGAAGTTAATGCTTAAATTAGCCAGATCGGTTGTAAGCTAACCCACAAATATTAGCTGGCTAGCTATTTAGCAACTAGCAACACGCCTCCCCCTAGAATTATAATCTGTAATTTCAAAATTCGACAATCCAAAAAAGTCACGTGCCACGATATATAGTTTTTCACAGTGCATGAAACAAGTACAAAATACAATCATTAGCCAAGTCTTACCTTCTGTTGTCGTTATAATTTCCTTATGCCGTCAATCCCGGAATAGGTTTATTCTCCGTTTAATCCAATGGTTACTGCTTGGTGAAACTCCCATCTATAAAATAATGTTGACGATTTCATGTGTCTTCCGAATTCGACACATTATCTATCTCCACGTCCAACGTGTCTATATCGGTACGCCTTTATTTCTCTTTTCGCGATTCTTTCTCTTTTCTTTAACAGTGGACTGTGTCCCCTTTCCCCTTTCTTTGTTCTGTAATCCAGTAAAATTGAAACTCATTCGCCTCCGCTAATCCCAGCCCAACTCAACAACATCATCTATTGGCTGTAATTTACATATAGGATTAGGAACCTCTGGAAATCAACAGAGGAAAACTTGCAGTTGTGGAAAAAATAGTAAGGAATCACTTATTTATATCACGAGATTACAAACTGCACAGTGCAAATTGATTAAATATGACCTTGCTTATTCACTAACGTCCAATTTTCTCAGAAATGTGATGCACTGTTAAATAGACCACACCAGACAAATGGACCTGTATTAAATAAAGTACACGATTTAAACAGAGGATGATGAAAATAAGTTCCCTATTACACACAAGGGAATTCTGTTTTAAAAGCAATAGGTGTGGACTTTGCACTGTGCAGTCTGGTTGCAGCTGCAGTTTCACCAGGATGCAGACACGAGTCACCCCTCTTGGTCCAGTCTCCAGGGATGCACCCCAAGAAAGCCCCCCTTGAACCCCAATTAACAAAACAAATAACATATGCATGCCACTGTCACATCGTTCTTGTTTGTGACAAAGTGTCATTTTTGAAAGAAGCATGCATCCACACGTAAAGTAGCTAGTTGAATTGAGTGAATATCTGCAGGGTTCTCCAGTTGAAGGAAATTGCAGACAGGCTTTGTAGAAGAAACCAATAAAAGTAAGCTAAACATCACAATATACTTGGTATTGATGCATCTTCAACTGTTGTCATGCATCAGCATTGTTGTCTTTGTATCTGCTGTTTTCTGGTTAGTTTCACCACTTTCTGTTTTGGTGTATATAATCACAGATATGACTATACACAGGCCATATAGTATGTATTGCCAAATTTGTGTGGCACTGAAATTAAGAATTGCCCGGATCATTGAGCCCTTGCCATTTTTCCCTTAAGATGCTTTGGTGGAAATAGATTGGGTGTGGAATAATAAAACAGAAACACATAGTATTTTGCCATATTGTTAATATTTAATGATCGAGTTTCGAAACATTACAGCAATCAAGAGTATGAAGATTTTCTCCCCAACTGAGAAAAAGGCAATATTTGAAGTCCAATGACATTTCAATTCTTCCATTCCCAAGCCTGGGGCCAGCCCTCTCCTCTTCAGAGAATTCTCCCCAGTTGTAGCCTACAAGCGTCCTTCATATACAGTACCTGTAGAAAGTTCTCCAAAGTCCACACGTGTCCACAAGCTCGTCTCAGTAGATGCAAGAGGATGGACTAAAGGCGGTGGACGTACTAAATTTTGAGATAACATTCGGAAGACTGAATACATAGTTTTCTGTATATTTGGATTGGAGATAGCAAATTATGTTCAGATGATGAGCATTTGTTTGTTTAATGCATACATTATCACCAGATTACAACAGATATCTGACCGTCTCACTAATTCCCACCTTCTCTTGGCGTTAGGAAGGGTGTGTTGCTACAGTGAGTCCCCCTCTCTGTAACTTGAAAATAAGTTTTCTCTCACTTAAATTGAACCAACCCTCACTTTAAACACCCATTGAAATATGGAGTATTGTGACTTGAATGATTGATATAATATTTGGCGTTTTTTTGCACACAGACTGAGAGCAGGTTTTTTTTTTTTTTTACATGAACACAGAGATCCAGACACTGGAACCTTAGATCCAAATCCTGCAGGCTGATGATGAGTTAACCAGAATGCTACTGAAATGATAAAACATATTCCCACAGTTCCTTGAAAGTATACATACTGTAAAAAGGGCTTCCTTCTGTCATCTAATTTAATTTACTTTGCAATCAGAGTCATACAAAAAGATTGCCAATAAATTAAACACGTTTCAACAGAGGCTAAATATCTAGTCGTCACCCTGCTTGCTACATGTGGTGGTCTTTCAGGGCAAGACAAAACCACATTTCTGTCAACAGCTCTGGCAAACCAAGTTGTCATAGTTTTTGAGTAATTTCTTCCGTTTTTAAAACACCGCCATTGTCCTTGTGAGAGGTATTCTATCAGTAGCACTTGTCGTACCATAGGCGCATCACCTCTATTTTCTTTTGTCGTCAAGGGGCCATATTACTGGAGATATTCATTTCGGTGCTTTGGATTGTTTGTTTGAGACAGACAGTTATCGATTTTGGTGTTACCTGTAAACTGAACAAAATAAAATAAAAACATTATATGTCCAGAGTGGAGCATTAGTATGAAGTCTAAGCTTCAAACAGGCTTCTTCTTTTTCTTCATAATCTTCTTCTGTTTTACAATGTGCCTCCACGGTTTCCAAAACAATCAGCTTGGCCTCCTTTTCCTCCTCCTCCATCAGTGTTGCTCCTACGGGACCAAAGAAAAAGAAGAAAGAAAAAAATAGCGTTGATCCAAATCCAATTCTGTGTTATTGTGCTGCATTTGATCTGGCATTCTGTCTTCCGTTCCAGAACATCAAGAATTTCCTGAGATTACCAATATCTTCCTAATGCATCATCATGCATATGGGTTTAATCAGTGTCTCTCAATCACACAACATTAGAAGTAGTGCCTTGTGTATCATTACCTCTTGTAAGAGCGATGTGTCTGGTTGATGAATGCCGTTGGCTGAATTTGCACCGCCATGGCCCTACACACAAAAGGAACATAAAACAGTGTGGTGTGAAATCACCTCCATATACAGTATTGCATGACACGATATGACAATCAAATACATTGGACAGCATGCGCAATACGAAGACTATGTAAGGAATAGTATTGTATTGGTCATTCTCATGGCACTCACAAAACGATGTGAGGTATAGGTTTTGGAGCTATTTGAGGTCCTTATCCCACATTAATAACCTTGTGCTGCTTTTTAATCAACCCTATACTTATACAGTAGATTGGTTTCTCTCCATGTTTCTTGTTTTGATATACATGCTGTTTGTGTATGCTGGAGCATGAAGATTTGTTGCATAGTAGATGTACACGTTTCTGCACATTTAAGTTTTTCTTATTTGTAGATATGTACTGTACATGTTGTTTATTGTAGTAGACATGTTTGATGACTTAAATCGATGTAGTACATTTTGTTTGTGTAGGTGCACATGTCTGTTGGTATAGATATACAGCTCATGTTGCTTGTTTACAGTATGTAGTTTATGCACCTGTGCCTTGTCTGGTTTTGTGTAGAGTTGTGTTTATTTGGGTAGGCACCCATGTTCTCTGGTATAAATACACTTCCCATGTTGCTTGTTTGTTTGTTTACCTGTTTGCTGGTTTGTTTACCTGTCCCTTGTCTGGTCGTGTGTAGAGGTATGTTTGTGCAGGTGTACATGTTTGTTAGTATGGATACACGGCCCATGTTGCTTGTTTGTTGGTTTGTTTGTTTGTTTGTTTACCTGTGCCTTGTCTGGCCGTGTGCGTAGGGACTCCACCAGCTGGTCCACTTCCTGGTTGTGCTCCAGGGCAGTCCTCAGGGCATCCTCGGTGCTTAGCAACCGCTGCCGCAGCCGCGCCACCTCCGTCTCCGATGCCGACGGGTCCATCATGGAGTACCGGCGGTGGTCTGGGGATGGCTTCTCGCGACCCTGGAAACAGCAACAGTCATGACATCAGATGTTAACAGGACATGACATGGGACCATTCTTTGTCTTTTTTCATAAATTACCCAAAACATGCTAAACATCTCTCATACATATAGTGTGCAAATAAATACACATTTGTTCACATATTTATGTACTTTTCTTATTTCCTTAATTCATATACTTTTCAAATAATAATATTGGTGAAGGAACTTGTTAGTGTACTTCAACTGTGGAACGCTTCACTGTACATTTGAATATTTTTACTACCACATCACCACAACATCACAGACATTCCATTCTCAAAACAACAAAGTTATTACAGAGGTTTGCGATGTCTAACATTGTAGTAATGCTATAATTATAATATTATTACAGGTGTTGTGTCTCAGGGCATAACTGCTGACGAGGTGACTAGTTCGGCGAGGTGCCGAGGTGGAGTATTATAACTCCATCGACGTGCGCCAGCATTATCTACCATTTGCAACTATATCCTATGAATAAATATAGGTTAATTTCATAGGAATTATGCGTGTGAAAGGGTTTTACTTCTGAACCCACCAGCAGTAGCAGTTTTTCCCGCAGCGTCCTGATGTCATCCTGCAGTTTCTGCTCCTTCATCTTCCACTCTGCCTTGTGCACCTCTCTGCTCAGGTCGCGGTCCACTCCCGGCGAGTGGCGAGGGGACTCCAGCAGTAACACCCGAAGTTCATTCAGACTCCTAAGGACAAAAGAACAAAAAAGTGACTCACCCACCCTCTTGTCTTTTTATGACAGTAACAGCAGTAATACCCGTAGCAGTTACACCCGAAGTTTATTCAGGCTCCTGAGGACAAAGCCATAAAAAACAAATGGTCTTTAAAAAAAAAAAAAAAAAGCACCTCACCCCTCCTTCCTCTACTTTTTTAACATGAAAAGCCAAGAATGTACCGCTAAGGCAATATCACATTTTTTGGCTCAAGACTTCAATTTCAAATTATGCTTAGAAGTGCATTCCTCCAGCCCTAATTTAATCCAAGTGCAAATTAGGCCGAGGCACAGTCCTCTACACTGTAAATGGAAAGTAACAAAACTGGTTCAAACTGGGTCGTAACTCTGTTCCTGCCAATCAGCCCCCTGAACTCAAATACTCTCCTACAGGTATCTGTGGGTACATTTACAGTCGGTAGGGTTAGATAATTTTGTACTAAAAAAGATCACAGTATCACAGTCCAAAATACGCATCACAAAAATTAAATTCAACAGTGATAAATGGCATACTTCATATAAATTATTACTTTATGCCAAACTTATCAAAATGCATTTGTTAACTTACTATGAAATAAGATACACATAATTCTGCAATGTTTCCCAATATTGTGGAAAATATATGAAGTATACTTGTTTGGTATACATGTGTAATATGCATGTTATTGTATCGTTGCACGCGTATTCCTCCATTTCAGTAGGATGGTCTCTCACAGACAGACTCTCGCCCAGTAATGGCTTCCTGAAACATTTCACACTGCTGTAGGGCAGTGATGGAGCAATGCATTAGGCGCAAAGCTTATGGGCCAGGCCCGGGCACATAAGGAGGACGAGGAGGCCATCATCCATGCTAAGACACTATAGTGGCCTGAGTGGTTAAACGGCTTTCAGACTCCATTTTAATCAGCTTAATTGCTCTCATTAGCGTAATCTGCTTTCAGACAAAGTGGATTGAAACTGATCAGATGAGATGGGGCGGCGGGTGTGGTAGGAGGTTATTAGACCAAGATTTTGGACAATGTTGCTGAAGTCACATGTTGGGATGTAGATGGTGGACAGTAAACGGGTCCCAAAGACACAAGGCTATGATAGGGGAGGTGGCAATCATGTCATCATAATGTTAAATGTGCACTGTGCAATATTTTTTGTGGTTTATTTCTGGAATTCATGCAGCCCATTCAGAATGTTAGCTTTCTCACAAATACTTGCCACCATCATCAAATTCTAATTATTCATTATGACCATTGCACTTTTCATACATAAAAAGGTGGATCTTCTCCATGTACCGCCAATTTGGATTTACAGATTTTTTTAGCAGCAAAACTTACTGTACTTTGGTCATACTTGTAATAATTGGTTTATTACTTAGTAAATATTCATGAAAAGATCAAATTTGGCAAGAAGCAGCAAAGGTTCAATGAGACGCATAGTAGCAATATCTACTCTGACCACCATCCAACACAGTGCACCTTAAAAAAATACATAGAGCTGAATTGTAGACAACTGGACCTCTTCGTATAGCTTGATGATATCTCTCTCTCTTCCACTGAGATGCTGCAGCTTACAGCTAAACTCATTTGACTAAGATGACCTGGATGAATAAGAATATTCTTACACATAGAAAAATAGAAATGCCTTTGTCCTCTACCTTTCTTTCTTCAGGAGCTCCTGACTAATGATGACAAGCTGTCCTGATGCATCATGGGATTTCTTGGTCATGGACTCCAGCTCTGCCTCCACCCGCATCTTGTCCTTGATCAGAGCATCTGCCTTCTTCTCCCCCAAGCGAACTTTGCTCTCCAACGCTGTTCCAAAACAAAATGTCATGACATGAGGGTTAAAGCGAGCAGTTCTTGGTGGTGCACAGCATAATCAAAGACAGCTTCATCATCACACTCAAACATCTGAAGGTAAACATCCTCGCTCACAAAGAAAAGCATGAAATCATTACCGGTAATTTGTGACTGCAGGGCATCCACTTGTGTCGAAAGAGTTGTGACTTCCTTTTCTCTTTTCGAAAGTTTCTCTTGAGTTTCTTAAAGAAGAAAAGTGACACGTAAAGCTACATAAAAATCTTCAGAGTATGAAGACAAAATCATTTGAGGTTCATTAAGATTTTTATTCGCCAAATACCAGCAGTCCAGTAGAGGGAAAATGACAAGAGCAAAAATCTTAGACGTCTCCTTTAATCGTCACGCCCATATATCTCTGTCTCTGAATGCATTATCAGCCGACTGCTTCGGAGGACAGTGGTAACGGCATACATTAACTGGCTGTATTACCTTCCATGGTCTGCTTTAATTTAATCTTCTCTTCTGAGTTATCAGTGTCCTCGATCACCTAGGAACAGACACGGGACCCAAATTAAACATCTGTCATCGTATTCTCCATTCCCAGCTAATCCTCAAAGCCATCCATAGAAGCATGCAAAAGAGGTATCCATGGTCACCCGCAAGACTTCAAAAAAGGTGTGCTGTAAAGGGTTGTAAACACATGATTCCTTGATTTAGGAATAGATCAAATTACCTTAACAGACTTGTCATCATATTCTCAATGTCCAGGTTATCATTACAAGTGTACGAACAAACAAAGGTTTCCAGTGAAGGGACAATTCAACGACTGTATATTATATGCACACAGTACAGTTCAATGGATTTGCAGCATTTCAAACTGTCCATTTTGCAACAGAAGACGTCCAAGCAGCAGAAGACCTTTTCCGGATGGAAATCAGAAACTCATCTGATTTGCTCCTCAGGAATGCTCGATGTATCAGGGTGGGAATGCTGAAAAATCCATTTAACTCAATTCCATTCTGAATTGAAATGGGTACAAAAGGCTACTGATTTCAGGCAGAAAGTCATTAAGAAACAGTGGCATGTACATTTAGGTGCATACCACTGGATTCAACTTATACCTGCTTTGATATGCATTAAATCGACTTCATGAGAAAAGGGCCCATTCTGTTGCAGCTACATTCATTGGGTTAACTCGTTGGTTCAACAACTCGTCTCAAGGGCGGGTTACTACTCACGTTAGCGTTCTGAGTGGTGCGGTCGGCCTCCACGGCCTGTAGCCTGTTCTCGTTCACCCTCAGCTTCTCCTCCAGTGTCAGCAGCTCCGTCCGGCTCTGCGCCTCGGCCTTCTTCAGGGCGTCGTAGTCGGCCATCTTCTTCTCGGCCAGCTCCAGCCTCTCCCGGAGGCCGTGGCCCAGGCGGCCCTGCTCCTCGTGGGCCCTCTCCAGCTCGGCCAGCCGCTGCTCCGCCTTCTGGAGCTTGTCGCCGGCCTCCTTTAGCTCCAGGGTGTGCTGGCCACTCTTGGCCTCCGCCTAGATACAGGAAATTAGTAGAGTAGAGTAGAGTAGAGTAGAGTAGAGTAGAGTAGAGTAGAGTATCGTTTATTGATCCCAGGGGGAAATTAAGGTGTCAAGTAGCATACACACATACATTTACAGTAATGCATTACATTCCATTACATGACACTTAGCTGACACTTTTGTCCAGATACATTTCCATTATTTTCTTATTATTAGGCACAGAGTATTGGTTACAGTCCCTGGGGCAATGGTTAGGTGCCTTGCTCAGGGGCACCTCCAGCATGAATTATATGGGATTTGAATCTGCAGTCTAACAATTTCTAACCATTAGACCAGGACTGCATATGCTTATCAGCTATGCATTATGTCCCATACATACATCTATATTATTATTATTGTATTGTATTATATGTATGATTAGCTTAAAATGTTCAAGAGGCTATTGATGTTCATGAGTGAATGTGAAATGTGAATGTGAGTGCTGTCCTTAGCTTCAATCACTCAGCACCCAGTATTTTTTTTTGGTCTTTTCCGTATTTATTTGACAGGACAGTTTGAGAGGTGGACAGGAAGTGAATGGGGAGAGAGATGGGGACGTGTCGGCAAATGACCCTGGCCGGGAATCGAACCCGGGTCGGCCACGTGACAGTTCAGTGCCCTACCGGTTGGCCACGGCAGGGCCCGTTATAAACTGTATTAATCATTAGGCGATAGTGTGAGCACATCTCCTCCATTTTACAAGCTATTGATATTCATATCAGGCTATATATTACCTGGATCCTCCAGTTCTCATCGCTCTCCTCCAGCTGGTCTTTGAGCTCCTGGAGCCTGGTGCGGAAGTCCTCGCGCTCCTTGGCCAGCACGGCCACCTCGATCTCCTGCTTGGCCTTCAGGTTCTCCAGCTCCAGCTGGTGCTCCATGCGCATGCTCTCCATGGTCGCCCGCACCTCCGGAGCCGACATGGGAGTAGGGGCAGCACCACCGCCACCATTACTACCACCGCCACCCTCTCCGTTCATCTCACCCTCCGCCTCCCCGTTGCCTCTCCTGTCGGCCGTGAACGTGGCCTTGAGCTCCCCGAGGGATTTCTGGTGGTCCCCCGCTAGCGTGTCAAGCTTGGCCTTCCAGCCGTCCATCATGTCCATGTTCTCGCGCGTGGCCTGCTGCAG
The DNA here is from genome assembly GCF_034702125.1 of Engraulis encrasicolus. NCBI lineage: Eukaryota > Metazoa > Chordata > Actinopteri > Clupeiformes > Engraulidae > Engraulis > Engraulis encrasicolus. The sequence goes on from NC_085863.1 coordinate 55,217,020, forward strand.
GCGCTGGCGCAGGTCGGCGATCTCCTGCTGCTGGCGCTCCACCGTGCCCTTCAGGTGCTCGGCCTCCTTCTGGCTGCCGCTCAGCGCCGCCTCGTAGCGCTCGCGGAGCTGGCTGCTCTCCTCGCGCCGCTCCCGCTCGCGGCCCGCCGACAGCAGCTGCTCGCGCATGGCCAGCACCGCCGCCTCCGACTGCGAGGAACTCAGGCCCAGGCCCAGCTCGGTGTCCGAGCCGGCGCCGGTGTCCGGCGTGGACGAGGCACCCGTGGACATGGACTCATCGCCCCCACCGCCGCCGGCAGCAGCCGCGGTCCTCTGTAGGCGCACCTTGAGGTCCTCCACCTCGGCCTTGCGCAAGGTCAACTCCTCCTCCAGCTGGACCACACGGGTCTTCTCCTCCACTGTGGTTTGCTGTGAAGGACAAAAAGGTCACCTCTACTTGCAAAGAAAAAAGTACACAAGAGAGCTCCTAGTATATGGCAGAGCCCGAGGGGCATTAAGTGCATGACCCAAATTCCTGGCTAAAAAGGGGGCTACTTTCCGTTATTCGTGTTTTGGGCTAATCCATTTTTTAATTTTAGTCTCCTGGTTCTGTTAATGACTGCTCAGCCAAGGAAGGCAGGAAAAGTAGCCCCCCCTCTTAGAACCAGGAAAAGGGTTTGTGCCCAAAATAGACAAGAGTCTGAAGAGAGATACTCTTGTAATAGAAGTAAAAAAGAAAACTCATTCCTTCATTCAGCAGACGGAAAAAAAAGAAAAAAAAAACGACCTATGAGAGACGGCAGATGAGAAAACAAGGCAGCCATTCACAAACTAACAAGTCCGTTGGTCTACAAGCAGCCAGGCAATATGAGATGACACAGCTCTTTAAGGAGTCAAGAGGACAGAATCACACGCAAATCACTGCAAGCATACCCAAGCCGTGAATAGTAGTAATTACACACATCAATTCGGGGAACATACGATCACATTCTTGCCAAGAGAAGACACAATCGTGTGTTTGTTTGTTAGTTGGAAAAGAGAGACACCCTCGAGCAACCACTTTGGTATTGCTCTCTGGATTATTTGTTGATTGCTTTTTGTCCATTCCTGTGAAGCACACCAATCCACAAGATCCATTAGAGATATTGAGAGACAACTATGCTACTTTAGAGAAAAGGTGAGGGGGGAAAAAGGCACTCTGCCACAATCACCAGCGTGGCTCTGTGACTGCCAAGAAGAGAGCAGAGCAGGACACGTTTGAAGAACGAACGATTGGAGAAGATTAACGAGTGGTTCTCACTTCACCTGGATTCTCTTCCCCAACCCCATGGAGGAGGAGAGCCTTCGTCTGCCCTGTTGAGTTGACACATGGTTACACCAGAGATTCTTTAAGTATATAGAGATATGCCAATGTAATAGGTTTCTATGGGCACCTAACATGACCAGGTTCCGGTCTGCCTAAAGGGGCGTGTCATAATGCTCCTAGAATTGAATAGAACAGTCCTTAGGTCTGCCTAGGTCTGCCTAAAGGGGGATTCCCCCCCTCCCCCTTGCAATAATAGAACCCGGAAACAATGGGCCAATGGAACCTCTCTCTCTACTCTCTCTGGTTACACCTTCTTCAGAGCTGTTCCACAAGATGCTCCTCAGAGCCTCGTGGCTATGTTCATACTAGATATGCTGTGTTATACACGGTACCGCTACACCCGCTGGTCAAACAATATTTCAATCTTCTGTGCTAAACCCTTGTTACATAGATTTTTGACAAAAAAGTACACTTTTACTTTGACTTTAACTACACCAGCTATTAACTCACATCATTACTGCTGTGTGCACCTAGTCACAGAACGACGGCTCCAGTAGATTGCTGAAACCAATGAGTCTCTCAAGATTCTCGTTTATAAAGGTCATCATGGCTAGAAGAGTTCATTTGTAGGCAACTGGACTTCTTTTGGTAGTTTGAAGACGTTTGGTCTGCTCCACTGTCAGACTTCCTCACTAATTCAGAGGTGGAAATCAGAAGGTACTGTATTCAACATGTGGACAGGGGATGGTCTAATGGGTCCACTCTACAGAATTACTTCCAGTTGCCTACTATTAAACCTTTTGACTAAAACCAACTACCCCTAGTGTGAACATGGACTTGCACCATACATCTCACTCCGATCCCGAGGAGCAGGCTCTCTGAACAGTGATGCACTCTTGATGTGGCATTTATCTCCATCCGTTAGCACCTAATAGTGTAATAAGACATTTTCTAACGTCACGTTGGCATGCTTTGGACCGATTTAGCACACTGCTTAATTAGCCAGCACAGGGGGCGACAAATCCACCGTCTAAAGGCTTCCTTTGTGCCTGCAACGGTGTCGGCGAAGGGCCTCTGGAGGATAACTTATGCTGACGTCTAGGCTCAATAGGGGGGAGGGGGAGGATGGTAGGCCTGCTGGAGGAGTGGGGGCGATGCATGGTTGGTTGGTTGGTTGACACTGGGCAGAGGGGACAATGGCTGCAGGGGCACGATAGAGCTCCAGACAGCCAGCTGGGCAGACAACTCAGATGATTTACGTCAAGTCACATTCTCATTTAGCAATGGAAAGGAAAAAAAAGATTATCAGGCCGAAAATGGAAAGTGCAACTGAATCTTATGTATAGTGACTGCGGCAACCTTTGTGTGCGAGCAACTTAGTCTGAGAGAGGTCTCCAGTCCTCCGGCTGGCTCGCTCTTGGATGCGATTCTGCCACTAAGTGGGTGTAGCGCGGGGTAATCATGCGTAAACAATGTTTACACACTTAAAACAGCCAAGCAGCTTTTGCATGTCTTTTTCATGTTTGCTAATGGTAACAAAATGAATATTTCACCCGCCGTGCATATCATATCTGCCTTCTATTTTTAGCCGCTACATCACCACTACTGTTGCATATTTGATTACCCCACCACAACATTTTCACATTACACAGACATGTACGTGCCGTGTATAACACCTTCTTTGGAGGTGATTGTCAGATGCAATTCAGTTCAAGTGCAGACTACTGACCAGAAAAAAAGAAAGCATCAAATCTTCTTGGCATGAAACAAGAACATCAGACGTGACGTGTTTGAGCCCTGCCGAGCCTGTCACTTCTTGGGAGTGTGACATTGACGAGGAGGATGAGACAACTGGAGACCTCTATCTCAGTGGCAGCCAAGGAACAAGCAGGAGTACTGTGTGTGTGTGTGTGTGTGTGTGTGTGTGTGTGTGTGTGTGTGTGTGTGTGTGTGTGTGTGTGTGTGTGTGTGTGTGTGTGTGTGTGTGTGTGTGTGTGGCTGTTTTTTGTGTGTTTTTTTTTCGCACGTGTCAATCCTGGGTTCAGAATGTAAAACAATAACCACGTTTTCTAATAACCAACACAGGTAGCTGATCACCGACATTAAGCAGCCGATTCATCTTTTTTTGGCTATTCATAATGATCAGCTGATTGAGAGGCAGTTGCAGTCTGTTTCATGATTATTAGGTTCCTGAACCCAGGATTGGAACTTCCAGTGTGTGCTGTGGTGGGCAACCTATAATATATTTTTGGCGAAGAAGCCGTAACTCAAATGAGGAAGGGGCGGAAGGGTAGGGTACACTGTAAGACAATGCAAGCCAGCTCAAAAAGTAAGTTGCCCTGCTGCCTTAAGTTTAGAAGTTAACTCAACTTGAGACTTAACTCAACTCGAGGCTCTCATGTTCAGTTAACTTACAAACTTAACTTACTTTTTTTTACGTTTAACTGGCTTGCAATGTTTTACAGTGTATAGGGAAGGTGGAGTGAGCAGGCGATGGCTGCAGGCAGAGGTTGGGTTTGGGGGTGGGTGAGGACACTTATGTATTTATTATCCTGTGTTACCATCGTCTCCTCTAACTCTTTCTGAAGCTTCTCTGCTTTGGACTTTTCAAACAGCAGACTGTGCTCGAGCTGCCGTATGCGGGCATGCTCCAGTTTTGTCTGTGTCTAAAGAGACGGAAGAGACAGGAAAAAGGAGAGAAGAAGACAGTAAAAGACGAAAGAGACAGTAAGACAGGGTGAGAGAAGAGGGCGAGTGCATATATGCACAAGAGATAGAATGAAACAGAGAGAGAAAGAGAGACAGAGAGAGAAAGAGAGACAGAGAGAGAGAGAGAGAGAGAGAGAGAGAGAGAGAGAGAGAGAGAGAGAGAGAGAGAGAGAGAGAGAGAGAGAGAGAGAGAGAGAGAGAGACATCGACACACAAACACACAGGGAGAAATGGAGCTGAACAGTTTTTCAGAGGTTCTTTGCAGTGACAGTATTCAAGTGACAGTTCAAAAGGGGTGACATGAAAGAGAAAGAGATGAAAAAACAGAGAACAGGTCTAGGAAACCTCAACCCTACTGCATGTCTTCAATGTGGTCAGATCAGTATTTTGAACACCTGTTGAGAGAATTTGTTGTGGTGATGGTGGTTTCATTACACAGAGTAAAAGCACACACAGACGCTTGGGAGTAAATTGCCATTACTACATGCAATGATGACGCACTGAATGAATAAATGAATGATGTTTTTAGTTTAAATACATGTCTCTTTTTACAGAATTTAGAAGATGGCTTCATGAAAACTATTATGCTTGAATGTATCGATTACATACCTCTAGGTCGCCTTTGGTTATGGACTCCTCCTCCACTCTGAACTGAAGGTCTTCAACTTTCCTGTAGTGAGACAAACGTACCACTAGGTGCCAGGAAAACTCCTCCAAAACCCTATCCCATTCATATTTAATAACTTATTAACTAGCAGTGCATTGTCCCGTGTTAGACCTTCAGGCTCGGATTAGCATTAGTTTGGTAAACTGTGAATTAATTAATGTTAATTATTATTGCAGCAGAAACAAAGCAGTCCCGCTGTGTTAAAATGTGATTTTTTGCTTTACAATTCAATATATTCAGTGCTTGTAATGAAGAAAGACTTATGTCTCGGATTTCCACAACGAAATGGATTTCCAGCACAATTCAACACACATATGCAATCTGTTTCAGCATGACTGGTTAGTCCAAACTGTCCAATCAATTGACCCGTTTTAATCACCACTCAGGTTGGAGCAGACAGTACCCTGTAGTGGAGTGGTCTAGCCTTGACATCCTATCAGTTATAGGCAAAGTAAATGAAACACGGTAATGTATGCAAATGTAAGCACTTTGAACAATACTTACAATACTGTGACTCATGTAAATGAATACTGTATAATAACAATACACAACGGTGTAGGTTTGGTTTGGAAAGTGGTGGGGACAAACTGTCCAGGGTTATTATGGTCACTTAACATTTTGTATGAAGTGGAGGGGACATTTTAAAATAGAGAATCTCAAAAGTGGCATTGACATGTCCCAAACATCCACTCTATAAACTATGACAATATACATGTAGCATCAGTTACCTTTTTTCTTCTTCAAGCTGATTGGCCAGTTCCAATTTATCCTTCTGAGTGGCAGCCAATACTGTTGTTACTTTCTGTAGGTTGGCCTCCGTCTCGGTAGCATACTGTCAACACAAATATGATGACTTATTACACCTGACATGTGATTCTCCTTTCCATGCAGTCAGACCAGACAACACATCACCTGGACAAGGAAATAATGTCATGCTGATCACAGTCAGTAGCACTGCAATGCGGCTTCCAAGCTCTCCCTCTTTCACCACCTCTTCATCTTCATCTCCCCCCTGTCTGTACCACCCACCCCCCAACCCCCTTTCTGCATGTTCCTCTCGTGTTCTCCAGACTCAGCTTTTGTGTCTGATCGGGGAGTGAGGGGGAAAGAAAACTGAACGCGAGTTGCAGTGTTGAGGAGCACAGCGTGTGGCAAGTGGGTCGGGAGCTGCTGTCGGCAACTGTGTAGAAGACTGTGTGGGAGTTGATTTCAGGATCAGAGTGCCGTGGGTTCGAATCCCAAGGCGGTAGGTAGTAAGAGTGTGGGTGCCACTTGTACACCCTTATCAACAGGGCTCTAAATGAACTTTTTTTCCAATTTGGTTACTAGATGTTAAATCTTACTAGCCACACATTCCTGCACTATACTACTATAAGTGGATAGTATGTTTTTTTCTACCAGCCAAACTAAATTTTCACCAGCATTTGGCAGGTTTGTGTGTGCTAATTTAGAGCACTGCTTATCAATAATATGGTATCTGACCCCCATTGTTCCAGGGCCTTTACTGTGGTGTGCACCCAAGGAACTGAACTATACCTGAATGAACAACACCTACCCACACCTCCCTCCATCCTCGTTTTCCTCTTCTGTCTCAGGCTAAGATTCTTAAAGAATCTCTAAAAGAATCTTGAAATTGTAGTGTGGTGTGCAATAGTTGGAGTGACGACAAGCAGGTCGGGCTGGTGAGGTGACACACACCTTCTGCTGCTTTCCTTTTTCTTTTGCATCTTGGGTGAAACATGTTGCGATTTTAAGTGTCGACTTGAAACTAAAAAGGCTTTTTAAAAATCCATTCATCCCTTCAGACTTTATGACTAACACACACCTGCTAGATGAAGAAAAAAAACTTTGCGTTTGACCATTAGAGCAGTGATGAACACAACTTGTGACAAATGGAATCCCAAACAGGTGAGGTGACGCACACAACTGCAGGTGCTGGAAATTTTCCTGAGGAGGGCCATGTTGTCCAAAACAAATAAACATTTAAAGGAGAACTCCTGCCAATTTCAATATTGCTCACTGTACCCTTGACTTGTCAGTGCATGACGACGCTTAGCAAACCATGCCATGAACAAACCATGAGCAATACAACAGCATGCTGAAAGGGGCGGGAATTCTCCTTTAAAGTCTTAGCTCTAAACAATAAAGGCCGCTTCATCACATCAACTCATCATTTTGAGCCTCAGACATTGTGACTCAATGTACAGTCTGCAGGAGTCGCTGCAGTGATGAGCACAGCTTTTGACAAGTGGAGGTCCAACTGGTGAGGTGAGACACACACATACACACACACACACACACACACACACACACACACACACACACACACACACACACACACACACACACACACACACACACACACACACACACACACACACACACACACACACACCTGCTGAGCTTTGAGCACAGTGAGTATCCGCACGCACGCACGCACGGTGAGTTCCTTCTCCACCTCGCAGATGTGACTGGTGGCTACCCCGGCCAACTTCAGGTCCCTCTCGGGACAGGCACAAATGCAAAGACACACTCCAACATGATCAGCGCTGGAATAATATGGTATGGACAGGGCCCCTAGGATAGAGGTTGCCTTATTGTGGAAGACAAATTCCTCAATAACCTTATGCAGATGTTGTCATAATTCTGTTTTATCTTAATGCTCTGGCCTGATGACATGTTGGGCCTTCTCGGGACACCCACACATGAACACGTGCACACACACACACACCAAGACACACTCCAACACCACACACTCCAACACCACACACACAGAGACACACACACACAGACACACCGACCTGCAGGTGCTGTTGTTTGAGGGCGGCAAGCTCCTTCTCCACTTCGCAGATGTGGGACGTTGCCTTGGCCACCTCTGCCCGCTCCAGATCCCTCTCGGCCAGCAGCTGCTCGATGTGCTGCTGCTTCTCCTTCAGCGCCTCCTGCAGCGCCGTCGTGCCAGAGATCTTACGAGCGTACCGCGACGATGTCTCCGTCAGCTAGCAGGAGGAGGAGGTGGAGGAGGTGGAGGAGGATGAGGAGTCGGGGGAAGAGAGGAGGATCGAGAGGTGGAGTAAGAGGAGGATGCAGAAGTGGAGTAGGAGAAGGAAGAGGTGGAGGAGGAGGAAGATAAGGATGAGGATGAGAAGGAAGAGTAGGAGGAGAAGGAAGAGGTGGAAGAGCAGGTGGAAAAGAAGGAGGAAGAGGAATAAGAGTAGGGGGAGTAGGAGTGAGGGGGAGGAGGAAGAGGAGTAGGAAGAGGAGGAGCGGAGGTGGAGGTGAATGAGGCCATGGGGACAGACGAGACATAAAAGGCAGAAGAAAGGAAAAGGGAAAAGAAAGCGTCTTTTTAGAGCAAAGATCAAAGCATCTTTGTCTGAGCACAAGTGTTGTGAGGGCCTTGTGTAGCAATGTGTGTAATCATTTTTGTTCTATGGGATGAAAGTATATGCCACAAACTTTTGTAGTCAATGGAGGAAAGATATAATATCCTTTTTTCTACCTAATGACAAAATCATTGACAATAGCATAGTAGGCCGACAAGATATTTTCAAATAACAGCCAACTAGTAATTTGGTTATTTTTTTGTCCCCCTTTTAAAAGGAGAAAAATGCTCCACCACTTATATTTGATTGCCGTACTTGTGGACATGACCACTTAACATTGTGTATACAGCTTACCTCTTGTTAATAGTACACTGATCAACATGTCATGAATGCTTCTCAAGTGTGTTACAAGGACCTCTACACATCCTGAAGGACCACTGTGTAGCGGCCAGCCTCCAAATAATCCCTAATTTTCCTTGCAATGCAACGTATGTTGGTTTTGGCCACATTTTCACTGTTGCCACTCATAGCACAGACTAAAGTGTATGCATGCTTATGAATCCTGACAATAGTGAAAACTGATCGTTCAATTGTACTGATTGATACATCACACACAGTAGGGTATGATGACTTGGTCACTTCATTGAAGTATGATATTGAAACCAGACAGGGTCTTAAAGGAGAGGAGTCATCGGACCCTCTGACACAGTATCAGTAAAAACAGCTGTGGCTTAATCACTACCAGAAGTCCAGAAGTGTCAAGCCCGTTGTGCTGTGTCGATATGGCCTACCCATTAAGCTGTGCTAAAAACTGCTCCTGGATCAGTGGGTAGGTTTAGGTTTAGGGTCAGACATGCGTTAATAGTCATCTGGAAGCCCATTTCCGTGGAGCAGCACATATCGACAGAACGCCGGCTTCAACACAGTATGTAAAATTCCTTGCACTCCAGGGGGGTTCAGACTGAGACACTTTGCCCTGCCAGGCACTTGAATTTAATTGCTTTCCTACGGAATGCTGTGGTGTCTTAGGCGGTTTGACTATTTGTAGCATTCTTTGCTGCTTTTTCTGCCTGGAACATGTGTTTTTATTACAGGTTATTGCATAACTACAGTGACCTGCCGACAGCCATGTTTAAAACATCAGTGGTGGACAACAAACGAATGTTGACAGGTCCAGAAAGCACTTATTTAGTTATTCGATTTTGGAATAACTGATGATTTTTCCCATTTAGCACGGAAATAATGTCCCAGTGTGAACACAGACCCTAGCACCTGTGATTTCGATATTGAGCCTGATGATGATCATTGGCATCTGTTAATACATGGTTCAGAGATTAAAAACCCTGCCACCAACGTGATCCAACCAGCTCTGAATCAACTGCTTGTAATGAGCACTCAGAGTAGTCTCCTGTGTTGGAAGGAAGCTATGGCAGGGGTTTTACTTCTGAACCAAAGTTTTGACACCTGTTTTTCTACATACATTTGCTGAAGCAATGATTCAGATTGGTTTCACAGTAAGCAACCTCCAAGCAGAGGCCACAGAGTTGCTCCACTCTTCTGTTCCCTTCCCTTCCCCTCCCCTCCCCTCCCTACACCCTCCTCCTCCTTCCCCCAAGCCTGGGCCGAGCGGTCGCCACTGGTCTAGTAAGGGAGCTCATCGAGCGAGCGAGTGAGCGCACACTACTGTACACCACAGCATACATACAGTATATGCCCATTGTATATGTGCACTGTACTGCGCTCCCCAATCGCCCATGCGCGCGCCCGCCCGCCCGTCCATCGGTCTCTCTCACCAGGCCGGTGCGACTGGGCCTGCCCACGGAGGAGGCCACCGAGCTGACGGAGCTGATGGAGGAGCTGCTGGGGCTGTGGGCCAGCGACGACACGCCCATGGCCACCCGCTTGCTCTTCTTGGCCTTGGCCGGGCTGGTGGACGGGAAGCCGATGCGGATCACCTTGTGGATGGGCGCAAACAGGCCGAACTTGGCCTGGCACTGGAAGTACCTGCGGACGGATGGATGGATGGATTGATGGATGGATGGATAAATGGATAGGGGGACAGAGGGAGAAGGAAAAGAAGTAATATGAGGAGCAAGAGGAGGAGGAAAGGGGAAAGAGGTAGAGAGTGAGAACAAGGTGATGGAGGAGGAGGAGGAGGAGGAGGAGGAGGAGGAGGAGGAGGAGGAGGAGGAGGAGAAAAGAGGAGGAGAAAAGAGGAGGAGAAAAGAGGAGGATGGGGAAGCAGGAATATGAGATGGAGTAGTGTAAGAGGCAAAGAAAGATGAGGAGGAGCAGGAGAGGTTGAGGAGGAAAAGAAGAGGAGTAGGAGGGAGGAAATGGAGGAGGAGGAGAGAAGGCAGATGAAGAAGAACAGAATCAAGAGAACGAAAGTGATGGATGTTGAGAAAGAGGAGGGGAAGAGGGAGGATGTGGTGGTGAAGGAGAGAAAAAAAAATGGCATGTCACACAGTTTGAGACTACAAAGGAATTCCCTGTTGTCACGGTTAGCGAGGGCCTGTGGTGCTCTTGTTGTGGGTGACTTGACTGAACCACAGTAGGAATGCTGACACATGCAACAATCACTCCCACAAAATGTCTGCTATCGTCAGAACGGCATTTTCATAACTCAGTGAAATCGCTTTTTGGTGACCCGCTTAAAACCTTGAAATAATGGACTGGTTTAGCATTCAACAATCAATCAAAACTGCATTGTGGAAAAATCAGAAGCTACAGTACTACTGTCGGAAGCTTTTGTGTTCAATCGCTTTCAGATTTCTCACCCTCTCTCAAATGAGAGCGACCTCTAACAAAAGCAAATTAGCGTTTGTTACCATCTGTGACAAACACACACGCACACGTGACACATATCTGTGCAAAAATACACTGCGCTAATGGACGGCACCACAGCAATTTGAGAGAGACAGAGAAAGAGATAGAGAGAGATAAAGAGAGAAAGACACAAAGACAGATAGAGAGAGAGAAAGAAAGCGAGAGAGACTAAGAAAGGCAAAAAGACAGAGACAAACAGAGAGAACGAGAGAAAGAAAGAAAGAGAAAAGAGAGAGAAAGAAAGAGAGAGAGAGAGAAAGAAAGAGAGAGAGAGAGATGTTCTTTACCTGGTTCCTGCCACGGCTCCATCATTCTTCCCCAGTGGCTCGTCCAGCTCCACTCCGCACCACTCGCCCTTGGCAAAGTCAGTCTCCCCCACGTACCGCACCACTCCCGTTTTCGTGCCGCCAACCTAACACAAGAGGAGATGGGAGGAGAGAAGGACATGGCAAGCCATGGAGTTAAATGGGCTTTAAAATGAAGGCCTATGCCGGGTCAACTGTGATAGCTTTTCAACAGCCTAAAACTGTCTACAGCCCAACATATCATGATGCAATAAAAGGGTGAGTGCACACACAGAGCTGTTTGTTTTTTGTATAGAGCTGTTGCAATACATTACTCTAACACACACAGGTCCAGCCTGGCTCATATCCCACTCCTGTTGTCATTCTCTTTGGTTGAGCAGTCATAATACAACTGTGTACTATAACTGTGTATTTTTAGTTTTGTTTTAACCTTGTTTTTTTAAGGAACATCAAACCTGTCAAGGGACAAAAGATGGAAATTAGCCTCATGGCCATTTTTGTTTAAATGCTGGTAATATATGCTGTCCCTTTTTAAATAAATAAACTTGTAAACTTGTATAATAAAGGCAAAAAGCCCAAAAGCATACTTGCAAAACACGGACAAGACAGTTATACACATCATACTCTGCATGCTACATACATACTAGGGGTGGCCCGATTCATAGAATTTCACCAAAGTTTGGTGACGGTCCATATCACAGTATCAAGGTCATGGTTTTCGGTTCTTGTTTATTTTTTTATTCATAATGCACGGTGCACTTCTAATATTAAAATATATTATACAATTACAATTACAATGTAATGATGACAAGTTGAATTTGACCTCTTCCAGGTGTCTGAGAACCGCCTCTTGTGCTAACCTGCAATTGCACTTAAACTGTCATCAGCTGATGTGCGCCGTTTGAGCATTCCAAATTCCCACTTTCAGTTGGCTGATAGAATCTGACTTATCATCAGTAGATATCCTACTTATGGTTTGTATAGGCTTACAGTATGAAAATAGTCTGATTTAAATTGCGTCATCCGCGGAGGTCTCAAATACTCAAATGTTTCAATAGATATTTTCTGACCACTGCATGGACTGCGGTTTGCCACGGTTTGCATATCACGGTTCGGCATGTGTAATTGTACGGTTTCTATTTTCGGTGCGGATTGTGCCATCCCTATTACATACAGTAGAACATTTAATTTCCACAGCATGCTGTATTTTAGCAATTGTCTCAGTGCCAACTGAAAGCAGGGGAGATGGTAGAAGAAGGGGTAGAGGCTAGATGGGTGACAGACAGGTAGGCATGGGGAGCTGGAAGAGTGGTCCACAGACAGGGGAAGAGGGGGCGGCATACAGGGAAAGAGTGGTCTTCAGATAGGGGAAGAGTGGTCAACAGACAGGAGAAGAGTGGTTCACAGACAGGGAAAGAGAGGTCCACAGACAGGGAAAGAGAGGGGCGACTGGGGGGCATAAGAGCTGAGGCAGCCATGGATTCACAGAGCTATCCATGTGATAACTTCGCCACAATGGCTGTATCTGACAAAGCCCATTATTAGTCTAAGGTTTGTACAGTTTATACATCATAGTAACTGTATACAATAGAGTGCATGTAACTTCAAGAACATTTATTTTAAGCTGTCTGTCTTGTGCCAACTAACCAGGGGAGATGTGAGAACAAGGGGCACAGGGAGGACAGGGGGGTACAGCAAAAAAACAAAAAAAAAAACATATACTAAATATATCAACATACACATACTATATATTCACATAATATTCAAAGCATCATTTTCACATCTGTCTTGTGCCAGCTGAAATCAGGATAGATGGGAGAGCAAGGGGCGTTGAGGGGAAGTGGGGGCGACGGGGGGAGAGTAGGCGACAGACAGGGGAGGAGTGGGCGGTAGTGGGGCTGGGGGGGAGCCATGGATTCCCAGAGCTATCCGTGTGATTACCTCGCCACAATGGCTGTATCTGACAGGGCCCATTACTAATCTAAAGGTCAGCGTAGTTAGGAATGTAGATCCAGTCGATGCAGGAAGTAGATCAATGCTAATTTTGTCCCGAGATGTGGGCTGCGTGAATAGCTGGCATACACACAGACGCGCAGACATGCACGAACACACACACACGCAGGCACGCAGACACACACACACACACACACATACACAAATGAACACACGCAGACACATTCAAAAGCAGAGCAGCACAAAAGGCAGGACAGTGAAATGTGAAAACCGCTGATTTATGTCCTGACTACTCTATGGTAGAGGGGGAATCAACTGGGGGCTGTCACTGGAGATGTGCTCTCCACACGCCCAGAGGGGTAAACCACTGTCCGACCAATCACCCACCCACCAGCGTCAAACTGGAAACCGCCAACGCACCAGCAAACCAACCAACCCACCGACTGACCGACCGACCACACTGTCACGTTGGAGAGGCTGCCATGTAATTGCGTGTGACTGCTACGGCAGACATGGCCTACATTCACACAGCATGGAGGTCATTGCCAGCAACACTGGTGAGATCAGGCAGATTAGAAGCAGGTTTGTGGGGGGCACTAAAGCACACAAAGACCACCTAGAAGCGGTTATGCATTCAAGGATGAAGTAAGGGAGGGATTTTTTGTTTGTTTTTTTTTTTAGTGCAAAGAGCACGTGGTTTCAAAGAGATCACATGCACATGGCTGGACTACTAAATAATGCATTGCATCAAAACCAGAGAGAATGCACATTCGATAGCAATCCAGAGACATGAAACGAAACTCCATAGTCTGCTCTGATCTGCGAGGGGCAACTATAACAACCTCCGTGGTCAGGGGCGGAGCACTAAGGGAGGCAAGCAGGGCATTCACCCAGGAGCCCAGTGCCCTTCCGTATTGGAGGTGGGGGCCCTATTGTGTGTTTAGCCAGATCACACCGCACTCTCGATTAAAAGGTGATAAACATAAACAAAAACTGTGTAAAATTGAAAGAAAAATGTCTACACACTTAAATCCCCTTTGTGTTATTTTTAATAGGGGGCCCTATTGTGACCATGGCAAGCTGTAGGGGGGGGCCCTATAAGTATCTTGCCCTGGGGCCCCCTGTGTGTAATTATTCTGCCACTCTCCATGGTACACATCAAGCCAATCTGTTTTTTTTCCTGATGAAACAGCTCTGCATGCCATGCCGAGTGGTTTCTCAAAAAGTTGCAAAATACCAAGTCATGCAACACTGCTCGGATGTAATGAAAGAGAGATATTGCTCTCAGGTGGCCAAGTTTGGAAAACAAGAAATTGCAGCGCTGGTGAAAAACGATAAAGGAATATGCGATGTGAAATGTAGCAAGCGCATATTTTACAACCCTACGTTGCAACTCTACATGAGCTACATGTCCAGGTCGATGGTAAGCGAACACACATGACCGTTCAAAAAGGGTTGCAAAACAGAAAGAGACATGGTTGCAAGTAAGACCATTTTCAGTATGCCTTCAATCATCGACCATGCCCAGCTGCAGTACAACATCAATATCAGCACCAGTTATCTTGAATATGATCCCAAATATCGACATGCACCAGATATAAAAAAAATTAGCAGCAGCCACCAGCAAAAAAAAAACAAAGCGAAAAGCTGAAACATGGCAGTGGATGATAGATTCCTGATACAAAATTAAAACATACTGCCAAGTGGCTTGTCATTTTTACCACATTGACAACAGCTATAGAACCTCTTTTGTGAAATGTTTTTGTTAATGTCCACGAATGCCATGTACGTACATAGCAAACCATGAGATGATACATTTATGTTCACATACCGTACACTGTACAGTGATGTGGATAGATGAGAAAACACTATTTTTCACAGGTCATATGTTGACAGGTCAACAGTATTTTCCACATCAGCGCGTGCGCGCACACACACACACACGCACACACACACGACGACCAGATGACACGTTTATGTTCACACATACCAGTGATACAGAATGGCGAGAAATGCCACTGTTTTTCACAGGTCATCTCACACAACTACAAAGGAACAGGTGAATAATGATGACAGGGAAAAAAGCCAGGTCCCCCTTGGGCACATAGCCCTAGCATAGCCCTGACTGTTCTTCATCAGAAAGGGCCGCCACCATTCATCAAAGAGGGTGTGTGTGAATGGAGGGATCACTGGGAAAGCCATTACCTAGAGAGAATCTATCCGTCTCACTACCCCTGAATCCATCCCTGTCACTTCTTCCCTTTTTAGGGACTCTGGGGCGAAAAACAAACGACCATTCTGTCCACTTCTCTAATTACATGGGGCTCACGGTGTGCTTGGCATGGCATGGCTTGGCCTTGGCTTGGCGGTCCCCCTCCGCGGTGGCTGGTGTCATATCCTCCGGACGGGAGTGCAGACTCGGAGAGACAGACAGAGGCGCCTTTTGTGTGGCGTGGAGGAGCGGAGTGCCACCTAACCCGGCTAGCGCCTCAAGCGGCTGGCTACACTGAGCTGAGCTGAGCTGAGCTGAGCTGTGCTGTGCTGTTGTGCCACGCTACACTGGGCACATCTGAGATGGCTCTGTGTCTCTGTATTGGTGTGTCTGTGTGTGTAGGAGGGATGGGTTATGTGGGTTTATTTGCATGAATGTGTGTGTGTGTGTGTGTGTGTGTGTGTGTGTGTGTGTGTGTGTGTGTGTGTGTGTGTGTGTGCGTGTGTGTGTGTGTGTGTGTGTGTGTGTCTGTGTGTGTGTGTATGTGTATGTGTGTGTGTGCGGGGGGTACGTATGTGTCTGCCTACATGTGAATCAGTGTGTGTGAGATTATGGCTGAGTTTGACGTTGGGGTATGTGTGGATAGATGTGTGCACGTCTCTCTGCCTCTGTGTGTATGTGTGCGTGTGCGTGTGTGTGTGTGTGTGTGTGTGTGTGTGTAGATACAGGCTACTGTGGTTGTGTGGGAGTTCAACAGTGGAAAGATGTGTGGGTGTGTATATCTGTGTGTGAGTGTGAGTGTGTGTGTGTGTGTGTGTGTGTGTGTGTGTGTGTGTGTGTGTGTGTGTGTGTGTGTGTGTGTGTGTGTGTGTGTGTGTGTGTGTGTGTGTGTGTGGATAAAGGCTACTGTGGTTGTGTGGGAGTTCAACAGTGGAAAGATGTGTGGGTGTGTATATATGTGTGTGTGTATGCGTGTGTGTGTGTGTGTGTGTGTGCACGCGTGTGCGTGTGTGTGTGTTTTTGTGTGTGTGTGCGTGCATCCGTGCGTGTATCTTGATTTGTGTGTGTAGATCCAAATCCACACAGATGCGCCTTTCATGGGGCGGCCCCGCGATATCATGAGCAAAGCCAGATCTGTGCCCTTAAAAGGTCTCTTCTCTCCTCCCTCCCATCCTCACTCTCTCCTCTCCTCTCCTCTACTCTCCTCCCGCCCGCCCGGCTGCACAATCGGCCTTGAGCGAAGAACTTCCTTCCCCTTTCCCTTTCTCTTCCTCTGCCTCGCACATGGCTGGTCGTCCTTGCTCTCTGTGGCCTCAGCAAGCTGTGAATGTCTGCATGCTAAAAAGTCAATTTGGTTTTCCGTGCCACAGAGCTGTCTGACCTAGAGAACTAGACAGGCGACGGGCGCGTGTGCCTCGAAGCGAAGGCGCTGCTGCTGACACACAACAGCCACCCACGTCAGTCTATTAGTCTATGCGTGTGTGTGTGTCTATGTCTGTCTGTGTAAGAGCAAAAGCAGGCGGGAGAAAGAGAGAGAGAGAGAGAGAGAGAGAGAGAGAGAGAGAGAGAGAGAGAGAGAGAGAGAGAGAGAGAGAGAGGTGTGTGTGTGTGTGTGTGTGTGTGTGTGTGTGTGTGTGTGTGTGTGTGTGTGTGTGTGTGTGTGTGTGTGTGTGTGTGTGTGTGTGTGTGTGTGTGTGTGGGAGTGGGTGTGGGAGAGTATGCGAGTGTGCGCATGTTAGTTTTCTAATATGGCAAACGTTTCTCTATCTTCACGTCTGTCTTCCTGCAGGCCTGTGAGCAAAATTGTATCTGTGCATGTTAGAGTGTTCGTTTTCCAACATAGCAGACATCAAGGATCATTTCCTCACACTCAGGCCCCATTCTAGAGAGGCTGCCATCCCCAAAACAGGCACAGGGAGGGAGGCAGGAGAGATGAGAGAGGAAGCTCATGTCTTCACACCCAGCCATGCTGACCTCACTCTGTCTGTCAACTACTTAACACAACACAGACTGCTACGAGCAGAGAGAGAGACACAGGGAAATCCCAACGAGTTAGACAAATGGACTAAAAGGGAATCTTGCTGTTTAGACCAAGACAGTCCTGCAATGTTGTGAGTCCTCGTCACGAGAAACAAATGGGAATCTTTACAAAATGCCAAACAGGGGACATGCGGGATGTTATTTAATTATTGAATGCCATTTAAAAATACTATTAAATACCACGCAAGCAGAGACGGTCTATTATGAATTATAAGAATCTTTGGTGGAAGTCCACAGTCACTTATATATTCACAGGTTTGTGTTCAGAAAACCTATGGACTCATTCTCACCCACTTATGTTTTCAAAATCCCTAATGTACAGCTCATTTCTTCCCACTCCACCATGCTGTCCTCACGCTGTCTGTCAACTCCTTAACACAACACAGACTATCACGAGCAGAGAGAGACACAGAGGGGAAACCCTGGATGTTAGAAAACTGGAGTTCTTGAGAGCAAGTGGGAATCCTGCTGTTTATGTCAAGATACTGCTCTGGGTAACACTTTACTTGGGGTAACACTTTACTTGACATGTTCCTGCATAACATATTCATAGCAGATGTTACTAAGCCTGCACAAAGCATTTATGATTGTTTCATGACCCATTCATACCAAACCTTTTATGAACCTAGCAGACGGAAGGACAGGAACAAAATAAAAGTTAAATAAAGCAGGCCTGCTGGTTTTGTTCTGAACCCTCAATGATTACTGCTTTTGACAAATTACCATCCTTTTGTCTTTCATGTTAATGAAAGGTTTGGTAGGAATGTCTTACAAAACAGTCTTGAATCCTTCATGCAAACAGCTGCTATGAAAGTGTTATGCAGCGACACGTCAAGTAAAGCGTAACCAAAAAGGGCAACGTAATGTCAAATGGGGAAAATGGATGCGACTTTATGAGTGAAGGCCATTTCCAAAATATTCCTAATTCAAGACCAATGTGTATACACTATACTACCAAAGTTCACCTGCCTTGACTCACATATGAACTCAACCGCCATCCCATTCCTAACACATCTAGGTCAAGGTCAAGGTCAAGTAGGTTTTATTGTCAATTTCTTTACATGCACTGGTCATACAAAGAATTTGAAATTACATTTCTTGCTTTTCCATACAGACATAGACTAATCTAGGTAAGGACATAGACAGTATAGACATAGACAGTACTTATACATGGACTTAAGACAGTATGGACATAGACAGTGCTCATACAGACATTTAAAGTGCAAGACTGGACAACAGAAGACTTGCAGAGGACATACATTAAGAGGTATTTGTTGTGCTTTTGTGCTTTTCCTAAAAAAAAGTCCTTTATAGCGTTCTGACATGGTAATAGTAGCATTTTGAAGAAAAATAAATATTAAAAAGGTCTGTCAAGTACACCAGCAGCAGTGTGTGTGTGTGTGTGTGTGTGTGTATGTGTTTAGTGCAGGTAGAAGGTGCGGTGTGCGTCTTGTGTGTGTGTTCGTGTGTCTGTGTGTGTGTGTGTGTGTGTGTGTGTGTGTGTGTGTGTGTGTCAGTGTGTGTATGTTTGGGTTTAGTGCAGAAAGTGCAGTGTGCTTGTGTGTGTGTGTGTGTGTGTGTGTGTGTGTGTGTGTGTGTGTGTGTGTGTGTGTGTGTGAGTTGTGTGTGTGTGTGTGTGTGTGTGTGTGTGTGTGAGTGTGCATGTTTTTGAGTTAGTGCAGGTTGAAAGTTCAGTCACAAGTATAGTAGTGCAGGTGGAATGTTCAGTCGCAGATATGGTGGTGGGGGATGGGGGGGGGGGTTGTCAGTGGCCTTGCTGGCTAGAGGCTGACAGTGGAGGGAGAGTGGGTTGAGTGTTCAGCATCTTGATCGCTTGGTGCATTGTGCTGCTCGCCAGCCTGGTGGTACGGGAACGGAGGCGCCTGTACCTCTTCCCAGAGGGCAGGAGGCTGAACAGTTTGTGTGCAGGGTGGCTTGTGTCTTTGATGATCATCAGTGCTTTCCGGGTGAGGCGTGTGGTGTAAATGTCCTGCAGGGAGGGGAGTGGTACTCCAATGATCTTCTTCGCTGTGTTCACAACACGCTGAAGTGTCTTCCTGTTTTTCTCTGTGCAGCTTCCTCCCCACACTGTGATGCAGTTGGACACGACGCTCTCTATGGTTCCTCTGTAGAATGTTGTCATGATGGAGGGTGTAGCACTTGCCTTCTTTAGTTTGCGCAGGAAGTAGAGACGCTGATGGGCCTTCTTCGCCAGTGATGTAGTGTTGGTGGTCCAAGAGAGGTCGTCGCTGATGTGCACTCCAAGGAACTT
Organism: Engraulis encrasicolus; assembly: GCF_034702125.1. NCBI lineage: Eukaryota > Metazoa > Chordata > Actinopteri > Clupeiformes > Engraulidae > Engraulis > Engraulis encrasicolus. The sequence continues at coordinate 55,236,618 of NC_085863.1, forward strand.
GGTGCTGCTCTCTCTCTCCACAGCATCGCCGTCGATGGTCAGTGGTGCAGTTGTTTTTTGGACCCTTTGGAAGTTGACAACAATCTCCTTGGTCTTGTTGACATTCAGCAGGAGGTTGTTGTCTTTGCACCATCTGGCCAGCAGGTCTACTTCTTCTCTGTAGTGAGTCTCATCGCCCTTGGTGATGAGGCCCACCAGTGTTGTATCATCCGCAAACTTCACTAGATGGTTAGTGCTGTGGGTCGTTGTGCAGTCGTGTGTCAGCAGCGTGAACAGCAGGGGGCTGAGAACACAACCTTGCGGAGCCCCCGTGCTCAGGGTCAGGGTGCTCGAGGTGTTGTTCCCTACCCGTACTGCTTGTGGTCTTTGCATCAGGAAGTCCAGCAGCCAGTTGCAGAGGGAGGTGCTGAAACCTAGTTTGTCCAGTTTTCTGATGAGTTGTTGTGGTATTATGCTGAACTGAAGTCAATGAACAGCATTCTCACATATGAGTCTTTATTGTCCAAGTGGGTGAGGGCTGGATGGAGGGCAGAGCAAATTGCATCCTCCGTGGATCGCTTGGCTCGGTATGCGAACTGGTAGGGGTCTAGGGTGGGGGGTAGGGTGGCTTTGATGTGTGACAGGACTAGCCGTTCGAAGCACTTCATGATTATGGGCGTCAGTGCTACAGGACGGTAGTCATTGAAGCATGATGGTGATGATTTCTTCGGCACAGGCATGGAGGTAGCGCCTTTGAAAAGTGATGGGCGGACTGCTCGCTCCACGGAGATGTTAAAGATGTCTGTTAAAGACATCCTTCAGCTCTTCTGCACAATCCTTCAAGACTCGGCCTGGTATGTTGTTTGGGCCAGCTGCTTTGCGTGGGTTGATGGTGGCCAGTGTCCTCTTAACACTGGCAGAGGCCAGGTAAAGGGGTTTGATCATGGGGGGGAGGGGGAGTTTTTCTGTGGGTGAGTGTCATTTTGTGCTTCAAAGCGGGCAAAGAAACTGTTCAGGTCGTTTAGCAGAAGAGGTGTTGTTGTCACAGCTTCGTGGTGCAGGCTTATAGTCCGTGATGGCCTGTATGCCCTGCCACAGGCTCTGTGCATCTCTGCTGTCTTTGAAGTGTGTTGTTATTTTGTCTGAGTATTCCTTTTTTGCTTTCCTGATGCCCTGGGACAGGTTTGCCCTTGCTGTCTTTAGGCCAGCTACGTCTCCTGCTCTGAAGGCTTTGTCTCTGGCCCTCAGCAGTCGGTGAACGTCTCCTGTGAACCATGGCTTCTGGTTGGCCCTGGTAGTTGCTGTGTTTTATCTCTGTAACATCATCGATGCATTTTGTGATGTAGGAGGTCACGGTGTCTGTGTACTCCTCAATGTCAATGTGATTGGCTGTGGGTGGCAGTTGTTTTGAAAATGTCCCAGTCTGTGGTTTCAAAGCAGTCCTGAAGTCGTGAGATGGCTCCCATCAGGCCATTTTCTCTCACCTCCTTCTGAACTGGTTTGGTGAGATTTGCCTTTTGTCTGTAAGCTGGCAGTAGCAGAATTGTTGTGTGGTCTGATGATCCAATGTGGGGGATGGGCTTTGCCTTGTATGCTCTCTTCTGATTTGTGTAAAACGAGGTCCAGGGTGTTTTTTTTCTCTTGTTGGGAAGATTTTTGTGACATGTTGATGAAATTTTGGAAGTACTGTTTTGAGATTTCCGTGGTTGAAATCTCCCAGTACCACTGTGAAGGCATCTGGGTGTGCATCTTGTTGTTCACTGATGCCCCGATGCAGCTCGTTCAGTGCCTCGCTTTTGGACGCCATTGTTGTTGCTGGGTGGGAGGTAGACGGCGACTAATAGGATAGCGGATATTTTCTCTGGGTAAAATAGAAGGGTCGGCACTTGATGATCATGAACTCCACTCGTGGAGAGCAGTGCCTCTGTACTACCGTAGCATTATTGCACCAAGGCATCATGTGTGTAGACACATATTCCTCCCCCTCGTTTTTTCTCTGCAAGGGCTCTGTCCGCTCGGTGGCACGTTAGTTGTTCCAGTTGTAAAGCCGAATCGGGTATGCCGTCGTTCAGCCCATGATTCGGTGAACACCGTAACGCAGCAGTTCCTCACGGTTTTGTTCGCTGATCTTAGTAGCCGTATGTCATCCATCTATTGTCCAGAGATCTGACGTTGCCAAGAGAATTGATGGTATTGCTGGACGAGTTGGGTTGGCTGCAAGCCGTGTCTCGACGCCACCTCGTTTGCCCCTTTTCCTAATTCTTGAGCATCGCTTTCGGTGTCGGCATAGCGAGGCAGACGGGTCCGATGTAGTCCTATGCCGCCGGAGAATTCCTAGTTCTTCCAGAGTCTTCATTGGTACATCCAATACATTGCTTAAGTTGTCCATTCTTATCTGCAACAGCTGTTGCCGACTGTACGTGCGTTCCGACATATTTTCCGACGATAGACATTTCGAAAGACACATTTTAACACAAATAAACACTGAAAGTTGGGAAAGCAAGGGGCTGCTGCAACCTACGTGCGCCGCCGGTTTCAGTCCATCTTTTCCAGCGATTCCAGAATCTGTGAAGGTCCACCAGGTTGAGGGGTGTGTCTATAGGAATTTTCGCCCATTCTTCCAAAAGCGCATCGGGTGAGGTCACACACTGATGTTGGTCGAGAAGGCCTGGCTCAGGTCAGGACTCAATACAGGCCAGTCAAGTTCATCCATAATAGACTCTGTCATCATCCGTGTCCTTGCTCTGTGCACTGGTGCACACTCATGCTGGAAGAGGAAGAGGCTCTCTCCAAAACTCCCACAAGAGTGGGAGCATTAAATTGTCCAAAAATGTTTTTGTATCCTGAAGTATTCAAAGTTCCTTTCACTGGAACTAAGGTGTCAAGCCCAATTCCTGAAAAACAACCCATTATTGAAAACACAATTCCTCCTCCATCCATTTGGCACAATGCAGTCCGAAATGTACAGTTCCCCTGGCCACCTCCCAACTCAGACTCGTCTATCAGATTGCCAGATGGAAAGGCATGATCCATCACTACAGAGAACACATCGCCACAGCTCGATTACATTACAGCACTGCATCTAACACTTTGCAATGCTCTTCGTGGTATAGGGCTTGGATGCAGCTGCTCGACCATGGAAACCCTTTCCATGAGGGGTTGCAGGTTCGAATCCCCCCTGACCTCTCCCTACATCTCCATCCATGGCCGAAGTGCCCTTGAGCAAGGCACCTAACCCCACTTTGCTCCAGGGACTGTAACCAATACCCTGAAACATAATAACTGTAAGTCGCTTTGAATAAATGAAAGTGTCAGCTAAGTGCAATGTAATCATGAAGCTCTCCACATACTGTATTTGGGCTAATATGAGGGTCACAGGAAGTTTGGAGCTCGGTGGCAATTGTCGACCACCTCTTTGCTCCATGCGCCGCAACATCCGCTGACCCCTCTCCGTCACTTTGCATGGCCCACCACTTTATGGCCGAGTTGCTATTGTGCCCAAATCCATTTTCTTATAATAAGGCTGACAGTTGAATGTGGAATATTTAGGAGTGAGGAAATTTCAAGACCAGATTTGTAGCACAGGTGACATCTTGTGACAGTTCCACGCTGGAATTCACTGCGCTCCTGAGAGCAGCCTATATTGTTCACAAATGTTTGTAAAACCAGTCTGCATGCCTAGATGCTTTATTTTGTTCACTTCTAGCCAGGTCAAGTGATTAGGAAACCTGATTCTGATCATTTCGATGGGTGATTGTTTTGTTAACATTAGTGTGTATTCACAGGATTGCTTTAGGACTACCTGGGATTTCAATGTAATATGATAGGGGGGAGTAGCAGGTGGGGCTCATTTCTCACCCATTAATGCCTTCAAATCCCTACTGCCATCTAGCACACACAGCAACCACAGACACATACTGTGCAGTGCACAGGCACGCCCCTGCCCTAGGCATATACACAGACTTTCACTCACACTCACGCACACGCACACAAACATTGGTGTCAGTGGCAGAACAATTGCACACCGGGCCCCAGGGCAAAACACTGATGGGGCCCCCTATACAACCTGCCAAGGTACCGGAGGGCCCTGGGCCCAGGGAAAAATGCCCTGCTTGCCCCTCCTATAGCTCCGGCCCTGATTGGTGTGCATCTCCAATATAACAAAAGAACCACACAGAAATAGTCTCGCTCTAAGACACACACACAGGGTCTCTCTCTCTCACTCACTCACTCACTCTCTCCCTCTCTCTCTCTCTCTCTCTCTCTCTCTCTCTCTCTCTCTCACACGCTCGCACGCACGCACGCACGCACGCATGCACACACGCACACACACACACACGCACACACCCAAATCCCCCCCTCTCCCCCCCTGCTCATCTCCTGTCCCAGTGGGAGTATAGCCTCTGCTCTACTGTGCTCTACTGTGCTCTGCAATCACAGGCCAGCTCCTGTGGGCAGGAGGGCTGAGTCAGGCGCCTCACACTCACATGGCTGATACACACACATAGACACACACAAGCACTCACAAACACAAACACACACACACACACACTGATTGCGTGAGATCTCTTTCTCTCTCTCACACACACACACACAGACACACACACATGCACACACGCACACACACACACACACACACACACACACACACACACACATACACACACATAGACACACACAAGCACTCACAAACACAAACACACACACACACACTGATTGCGTGAGATCTCTTTCTCTTTCTCTCTCACACACACACACACACACACACACACACACACACACACACACACACACACACATTTGCAGATTGACTGTCTGACACCACATGAGTGAAGGGTGTCTGAGGGAGATCCAGAGGGCTCGGTGGGGCCTAGTCACTAGTCCAAGGGCTCAATACCATTAGCAGACCTGCAGAGCCTCTGGCAAAGCAACACCAGCCAGGCTAAGAATACGATGTCTGTGGTGGTTCATCAGCTGTGTGTGTGTGTGTGTGTGTGTGTGTGTGTGTGTGTGTGTGTGTGTGTGTGTGTGTGTGTGTGTGTGTGTGTGTGTGTGTGTGTGTGTGTGTGCTTGCGTGTGCGCGCATGTGTGTGTGTGTGCGTGTGTGTGTGTGTGTGTGTGTGCATGTGCGTGTGTGTGTGTGTGTGTGTGTGTATGTGTGTGTGTGTTGCAAGCAGAGCCAAAAGCACAGTAAGCTCTTAATAGCACTGCATTGTGCCGGTGTGCACAGGACAACATGTTTAGGGATTTACAGTGTCACCCACCAGGTGAACAAAACTGCAACTGGTAGAGTAGCTATGAGAAATAGAAATACACAAATAGATACAGATTTAGAAATGAGTAGAATAGAAATATAATTGACTGCTAACGCTGAAAGTGAAGTTGATGGTTAAAGGTGGACAATGAAGCCATCAAGGGCATATATGGAGCAGCGTAGCCCCTTACCAGACGTAATAGTCTCTGAAAAACTTAACTACCATTGTACTACACCATTATGACAGTGCACAGAGCCTTTAGTAATACATCAAGACTTGGACATTGCCATTCTGGGAACAGATAATTTATAACAGGGGTAGTGCCTTAACATATTATTGTAATGTGTGTAATGACAATAAAGGCTATTCTATTCTATTCTGTTCTATATCTTCACAGAAGGCAACAAAAGTCCTGATTTGACCTGGACTGCAAAACTGCTATGCTCTTGACTTGTGCATACCAATTTTGCAGCTTTGATAGCGGTGCAGTACCAACAGATATAGGTTCTCTCTCCCTCTCCATCTAGTCATCTGTCTCCTGTGAGATTATGTTGTGCGGTGAGGCAGAGGCAGATGGAAAAAAGCAATACTCTGGATTTTTTTCGAGTGCAGTACAGGGCTATGGAGTAGTCAAGCCAGGCCAGACCAGTGACATTGAGGAGTCCTTCGTATGGTATCCGACAGCGTGCTCATGGTAATAGGATACCGCTATAATGGAGAGGCAATGGGGAATTAGCCAAAGGGGAGAGAACGAAAAAAAACACCCTTCTAATGGTGTGCTCTGCTATGGCACGAAGCCCTCCTCCTCCTCCTCCTCCTCCTCCTCCTCCTCCTTCTCTTTGACTCCCCCTGTCCAAAATCTATATTTCGCATGTTTGGTCTGACTGGCAGTGCAAAACACGTGCAAGAAACGCATTCATTACTCGCCCGATATTCAAATCGGAGACTGGTACAGTAAGTGTGCCATGTTGTGCAGACGACTACAGTACAGCGTGAGAGACATGCTGTCAGCGTTTGTAGGCGTGTGAAATTGGGCCAATACTTCCTGTCGTGAGCAATTTCAATCACTGTCCTTCCTACGCTGCATGTGACACAGTGGTGCCTTGTTTTCACTGTTTTCTTACGACTGTGTGTAGGTATATATGAACGTGTTTACAGCATTAGTTCGAATTTTGTATACACTGTATGTTCGAGAGGAATTCTACATACAGTATCAAAGAGCTAACAAAAAGATAAATGGATATCAGCCAGACCTACATTTAATAGTACTGAAGAGTGAAAAATACTAGCATAATTATCTGTTTTTCACATGACCATTACCACTGAAATGAACACAGCATAAATGAACACAGCATAAATGAGCAAAGTATAAATGAAGTGGCTTACATGCACACAATTAAAGGCCGATTTATGCATTACATAATACATTGATCCAATTGCAAATGTACAATTCCCACTCCAGCAAGCATCCTTTATATTCATCCCTACTACTACAGCCTTGGAAGTCAACTGTATGCTGCTGATCGCTGAATCGTAATGATCACTAAAGGGCAACGGTAGCAGCAGACTCTAAATGAGTGAACAGGATGGATGGCTGGGTATTTGGTTGGGGACGAGCCCTAGTGGACCCCCACCTCATGTCCACAGAGCAGGCGATTGACACTGGTTGGAGGTCCCTGACTGACGGTAATCCACTCTGATCTACAATATTGACTTGCTTGGAAGGGCTTTTAGTCAGTGCTGGGCTAAATGGAAAGCAATTTGACCCAGGGCCAATCAGAGAGCACGCTGGAGCTAGACAGCGGGCATGGTTAATGAAATTCTTCTGCCGGAGGAACGCCAAAAGTACAAACCCCAGGGCCCGGGCCATGGTCCATCTAAGGGGACAGTAGTGTTCAGCAAGGCTCACTCACTGACATTAATCAGGGTGCTGTGGCACTGCAAATATTGACCATAAACCAGGACACACAGTCTGTGTAAATCAGCTCCGGTAATTAAAACTTTACGACCGCCCCAACCACTGTGGTTGACTGGGATGTACTTGTACTCTGGTCCGCTGACAGCTCTGGATGGGTCAGGGGTTAAGTCATCTGAAAGGATCCCCTTCTCTAAGCATATGTAATGATGAGCACCCAATTCCTGACCCACCTCTCCCTGGGTGAAGGACAACTAACGCGTTTGCCCCACAATCCCCTCCCCCCACCCCCCCAGGGCCGCTGACAACTTTGACCGGGCTCGTAACAAAGTCATCTGAAAGCCCCCCTCCCACCCCCACAGGGCCTGTACATATAATACCAAATCAAAGAGTCATCTAGAGTAAGACACATCAAGCCGATTCTTTTACCTGGATCCATGTGAGGTCAGGTGAACGCCCCTTTAGGAGCCCTTTGGTTAGGAGACCTTTGGAGACCTTATGTTGACAAGAAATGGAGTTCCCTTTATCACTGCCGATGGTGGTAGCGCACATCTTATGCAAGCTGCCACCAAACACCACAGAAAGAAAATAAGAAGGAGGGCACAATGCCCCCTTAGGAGACCGAGCTTGAGCACACTCCTGTGCATTGGGTGGGCGTCGTTTAGGGTATTCAAATACAGTGTTTCTCAACCTTTTTTTAGGCGAGGCACCCTTTCAATTCATGACAAATTTCAAGGCACCCCAAACCAACAAGCCGTAACAGGGCATTGCATCCGATACCACACAAGCTTAGAATTGTAACACATTTATTGTGTGTGAATGGCAGATGAAAGATTCCACTGACTAGCGTTAACTTAACAATGACAATTTAGACAAATATGTATTATATTACATAAGTTATTTATCAGCCACATTTCCGCGGCACCCCAGGGTGCCCCAGCACCCCTGTTGAGAAACACTGCTCTAATAGATTCGTTGACCCCAATCTTGGGCCCCTCTCTCCCGGGACCCAGGACAACTGACCCCTTTGTCCCCCCCCACTTGTCAGCCTCCCTGCCCCCACCTCCCTGTCGGCTACCCTGCTTGCACTCACCAGCACTCGGTCTCCCACGCGGAGATCCTTGTCGCCGCCTTTCTTCACTGAGCCGCTGTCGGACATGTTGGATCCCGACTCGTTGCCCGTCTTCACAGCGCTGTTGAGCACGCCCTCCCTCAGGGGCATGACCGCTCGCTGGGCGGAGTTGGGCGCCCCGCCGTGCAGATTCTGCAGGTTCTGGGCCGTGAGGGCGACGTCGCCGCCGTGCCCATCCCCGCCGTCGCCCGTCGGCTGCCGGTTGAGCTTGGACGGCCTGGTGAAGATGCCCTGGAGAGGCTGGCACTCGAAGTAACGCACCCCACCGACGGAGCCGTCGTTCTTGCCCACCAGGTCATTGAGGACTACCCCTGCCCACTGGCCGGGCGCGAACTGGGTCTCGCCCAGGTAGGCGATGACGCCGGGCTTGACGCCGTTGACCCACACCCGCTCGCCCACCACATAGTCGCCCAGAACATCGTCGCCCACCTCGGAGGCCTTGGAGCTGGACTTGTCCGAGGCGTTGCTGGGGGTCGGCGTGGTGGGCTTGTGAGGGGTGTCTATGGGGAGAAGAGAGGATGAAAGTCAGACCGATGGAACACAATTATCAGTCCCGCCAGGAATTCGCGATGTTGCGATTTGCAACTTTTTCGCAACTTTATTATTGAATTATTATACTGATCAATTCTTTCATGTACATGATTAAATGTATGTAAATGTGTATAACTATAAATGCTATGTACTACTGTACATGTACACCATGTACATGCTACCTAAATACCTAAACGGTTACATCGACAGAAACTGGGACAGTTATGTGTGAGGACATAAAACTTAAGGTCGATAGTGACAGCCTAAGCCCAACCCAGGCTTATCTACACACAGGAAATATGTACGCCTCCCACGTCAATATCATTTCCCCATCAACATTAAGTGGCTCCCACAGTGCAGACATAAGAGATTACACCCATTGATTGTATATTAGAATTTAGAGTTATTATATACAATCAATGGTGACACCTAACTACTCAAAACCTGTACCAAACCTGAATGGATGAAGAAAAAAAAGACTACCATGATGGTGAGCTCATGCCCCTATCTCGCTAGAAAAAAAACAGTCCCATGACGGTGGGTGAGTTCACGGCCCAGTCTCACCAATTGCCTGAATGAACTTGAAGAGCTACAACAAATTACACGCCTTAATGCTTTGTGAATGACACCCCATTTAATGGTTTACTCTTGTTTTTTGTTTCTGCCCCGAAAAAAAAACCCATCTCCATCCAAACGAGAGAGAGAGAGAGCGAGAGAGAGAGAGAGAGAGAGAGAGAGAGAGAGAGAGAGAGAGAGAGAGAGAGAGAGAGAGAGAGAGAGAGAGAGAGAGAGAGAGCGAGAGAGAGAGAAACAGCACACAGATGTATTAGCATGTGGTCTACTGCCCCCTCGCAGTGCAGCGTGTGGGATGATGTAGTCGGTGCCAGGACTGGCCTGGCCTGGGCTAGCTACCCCTACTAGACCAGGGAGGGAGAGGGGAGGGGAGTGCAGGGCAGGGGGACTACTAATGGCAGCCTTTGTGCCCCAATTGCTCCCATATGTTCCTGCTACTGACGGACGAACAACGCGCTAGCTAGCATCGCAGAGATGCACAACAGAAGCACACATACAAAGGGAATCACTGTGCGTGCGTATGAGTGTGTATGTGTGTGTGTGTGTGTGTGTGTGTGTGTGTGTGTGTGTGTGTGTGTGTGTGTGTGTGTGTGTGTGTGTGTGTGTGTGTGTGTGTCTTCCATAGCTCTGTGAGGGACAATGATGACGCCATATTCAGAAAAGTAAAAACATGTTGGGGGGGTGGAGGACTGGGACTGGGTATCCTGACTACAACAGGCATGAAAATGGGAACACATGCACTTCAGGTGGAATCTGTCTGCAGTGGGCAATCATTGTAAACAATATTGGACAATGACGTGTATTGGGCGGTTTGGTGAAATTGCTGACAAGACAGTGAAACCACATTTCCAATAATGATCACCGTTCAAACGCAGAGCACAGCAAGCTTCAACTGCTCTGTCACGTTCCATCAATTCATACAAGACCACATCTCGGTGTTACAACGCTTTCCGCATGCTGAAAGTCAGCATACACTCCACATAGACTCCCAATTGTGATTTCTCAAGACACAAATTGCAGTCTCCTAATTTTATACATGTGCCACGCCCCACAAAAATAACAACCAGATTGCTAGTTGCAATGCAAGTGTGTTTATGAGTAAGAATGCTGAGTGTTTGCATTGCTGCGGTTCATGTGCTAGCCAGGCCGGGGCATTCTGGCCCTGTGTCACGTCACCGGGTTACTATAAGGGGAGAGGAGAAGAGAAGAGAGGAGAAGAGAAGAGAAGAGAAGAGAAGAGAAGAGAAGAGAAGAGAAGAGAAGAGAAGAGAAGAGAAGAGAAGAGAAGAGAAGAGAAGAGAAGAGAGGAGAAGAGAAGAGAAGCCCTGTTGGAGATGTCCCGGCCCGGTGACGAGCGTGAGCTGAAGGCCTGCCGTGTTGCTTGCCCAAGTGGCCCACGTTACCAGGGCAACCCCAGATCTGGGCAAAAGCAAGCCAGTGAGGCAGGAGGAGAGAGAGAGAGAGAGAGAGAGAGAGAGAGAGAGAGAGAGAGAGAGAGAGAGAGAGAGAGAGAGAGAGAGAGAGAGAGAATGAATGAATGAATGAATGAATGAATGAATGAATGAGGAGGTGTAAGAGATAACGTAGAGGTGGAGAGAGAGAGAGTAAACAAGAGACAAGAGAAATAGAAGAGAGAGAGAACGAGAAAGAGCAGAGGAGAGATAAAAATGAGAGAGAGAGAGAGAGCCAGAGAGAGGGCGAGAGAGAGAGGGCGAGAGAGAGAGAGAGGGCGAGAGAGAGAGAGAGAGAGAGAGAGAGAGAGAGAGGGCAAGAGAGAGAGAGATAGAGAGAGAGAGAGAGGGCAAGAGAGAATGAGCGAGAGAGAGAGGGCAAGAGAGAGAGAGAGAGAGAGAGAGAGAGAGAGAGAGAGAGAGAGAGAGAGAGAGAAGAGTAGAGGGGAGAGAGAGAAGAACACAGGCCTCGCTTCACAATTGTGCCTGATCGTCACCTCCCCTCCCACCCATCTGAATTCCGCTATTCACCAGCAGCACCAGCACAATGACCCCTGCACAGCCCTTAATGCTGCCCCCCCTCCCTCTTTAATGCTGCCCCCCCTCCCTCTTTAATGCTGCCCCCCCTCCCTTCTCCACAGGGACAGGCTCCCAAGATGCACATACACTTCCTTTCAACCCCCTTCTCTCCCTCTCTCTCTCCTTTTCTCTCTGGCTCGCTCTCTCCCTTTCTCTACCCTTCTGTCTCTGCCAGTGGTCTTCTATGATCCCAAGTCTGTCTACTACAGTATATTAAGAAAGTGTAACATCTATCACCAGTGGCATGTAACTGCAGCTTGCCATTCTTCAAATACATTGGGTTAAATAGTAACAGAGTTAGTTATTAACTTTCAGATCAGTGGAACAGAAATGCAGTGACTGATACAGTGGTTGCCTTCACAGTCTAACAGCCAGACATTCCTAAAACCAAATATTAACATGTACGATACAGTGCATTCCTGTTCTTCAAAATCTGAACAGCTGCATTCAACTGCATGTTTATGTCAAGTACTTGGACTGCTACAAACTCCATATACGATGTTGACTGTAGACCCACCATATTTCTACTCTGCTATATATAAACAGCAATATTCAACCACCGCGTTTTTAGGCTCAAGTTTTTAGCATACCATGAATTTCGTACAATCGATCGAGTGTAGCCCCATGTAGTTGGATGCTTACATTGCTGAAATACCATATTTCTACTCTGCAATACCTAAAAAACTACACTCAACCACCACATGTTTATGTGAAGCATTTAGCCCACCAACAACATACTGTATACTGCATGGAGATGCTCATGTTGTTGAAATATACAATGTTTATTTCTACTTTGAAATGTAATTACCAAATAGGCTACTTATTACAAGTGTCCCACCGCAAACTCCCTATAATCTGCTAAAGAGTAGTCTCACTCCAACAACATACAATATATTCAGATGCTTATGTTGTCAAATATACCATAATTCACCCTGCAATATTTAAAAAACTACATTCAATCACCACATGTTTATATTCGAGTACGTATCCCACCACAAACATACTATGTGGAGATGTGTATGTTGTTGAAATATACTACATTTCTACTCTACGTGGCACATCTAAACAGCAACATTCACCCACCATGTGTATGTTATGTGTATGTTTACATTTTTAGCCAACCACAAACTCCATAATGTTGTGTTGCATATATAGCCCCATGTCAGCAATGCATTCAGATGCTTACGTTGTTAAAATATACCATAATTCTACCCCTTAACCCATTGACGCCTAAGGCACGTTCAAAAAAGGGTGCTGAATGCCTGAGCCCTTTTTAAGAAAAGCTGCCTTCGGCCTATGAAAACCTAAATATCTCATAAAAATATGCACTAAGTTGCATTTAAACACTAAGACCCTCATCTTTCATTAGAAGGTGTTCATTCATCTCAAACAAACAGAGATTTTTAATAAAGTTCTTAACATCTCATGAGCCTGAATGTTGCGTAATGACGCTCCAGGCGCCAGGGCCAATGTTGCGCAACGCAACATCAGGCATCAATGGGTTAACATCTAAACAGCAACATTCAACCACCACATGTTTACGTTCAAGTTTTAAGCCCACCCTATGTGGAGCCTCATGTTCACTACGTAAACAACACACACGTAGAGCAGAGCTCATGTGCCACCCCCCCTCCCCACACACACACACACACAACTCTGTGCATTCTTCCACTGCTTGCTTTTCACTTACCATGACCTCACTTCCTGTTCTCTCCTCTCCTCTCTTCTTTCTCTCCCTCCACTCTGCATTCCTCAGACAGCTTGAACCATAACACCCCAGTGGTTGACACATAAACTAATGCAAATAATAAACTGCCGCACGTACTACAGTCTGGCTCTGCCTCGTCTCTGCACGCTTGCATGCAACAACAACCATCTTCTCCATGGCAGCACACAGGCTAGAGTAACTGGCCTCAGGGAAGTGCCGTGTGGAGATTACCCAGCCGAGCTGTGGGATCCGTAACACGCGTCTCTGACCCAAGGTCAGCTCTGTCATATGATCTAAGGGGCTAGGTCATTAAGTAAACTACTGTGCACCTACTTATGTGACTAAACGTGCACATTAAGCACCTAAAACATACAAACACTCAGAGTCTCATGCATGCACGCGCGCACACACACACAACCTTGTTGGAGCGTTATGTTGGACGTGGAATATGGCGGGAAAATCCTATAGTAGATTAACCAAAAGTAGGTTAACGTCACTTTGAGTCACGCAATGCAAACAAAAATGGGCTGCACTCCAACGGCAAATGTATCCTGAAGAAGGACCAACTGGCTTTCCATGGAGGTCACGCAAAAAAGAAACAAAAATGCATTTTCATAATCCTGCAAAGTCCTCTGCTCCGTCTGCGTGACATAACATTTTTTGTTCATTTAAATGATTTGTGGAATTGAGAATTCTCTAATCTCTTGATGCATCCTATTCTGAACAAGTGTACAGGGTCAGGCAGTCACAGAGCCAGCTATCTACCCGTGCATTCAAGAGCATCACTGTCATGTGCAGGGCCTATACTATACAGTACATAGTGTGACAACCAGGGGCGGTTCCAGACATTTATTCTTGGGGTGGCAAAGGGGTGGCGAAGTGTATTTCAGGGGGGCATGCTCCTACACTAAGGGAAAATTATAAACGCTATAATTGACACAAACACTTATGTGATACAGTGAATCCCTTAAAGTGAAACCCTGCAACCTAAAGTTCTATGTCTGAAATGATGTCAAGCATTAAGGCTATTGGTCACAATCAGGGCTCTCAATTGGAGTGGCAAATCATATTTCTGGGGGGGGCAAATGCCACCCCCTGCCACCCCTTAGAACTGTCCTTGATGACAACCTGTACTGTAAAATGTTCCTGTGTTTATTGTCATGTTGTTTTGCCTATGCTTTGCTCTCCATATCCTATTTTGAATGTCTGGGGTCTGACTTGCACGGCGACATTGGTTGGGGAGCTGGGGGGCAGAGAGTTGAAGTGTTACAAAGTTGTGATGTTCTAGGATGTCTTGGGTACCATACGTTGGATATCAGTAATGCTCTCTGCTCAGTTATTTGGAGAGTTAATAACTTCATGATCTCGAAGGAATTACGTCTAATCTGTCACACAAACGAAAATTGAAATTGTGTCCAGTTAACAAAGCTTTTCCTTTGATGTCACACATGGAGCAGTGGCCATGCAGCACACAGATGGCCAAGTTCGGCTTCTGATGGGTCGAGCTTCAAGATAACCTGCCGTTTTGAACCGGCTATTGCGTGTGTGCACTACGTCTTTGTAAATTAATCTAGCTCCTCAACGCCCTGTGACAGGTTAGGTTTAGGGATTACCATTCCCTTGCTTATTTTGGAGTTATTGGCAAAAGTAAAGCAGCAGAAACATTGTTTTTTTCTGACAGGTTAGGTTTAAATGGTTTTGGTTAGGGCACAGCAGACCATTTTCGTGTTTGAAGCTCAACCAATCAGAAGCCGAGTTTGGCCATCTATGTGCTCCAGACAGCAGGGAATGCGTCGAAATCTGGACGCAATTTCGATGTTGGTTTGCGTGAGAAATTAGACAAATTCCTTCGAGAACAGGCTCTTAAATAAACATCCTTCCCTGAGGAATAAACATTACATTTCACCTCTGTGACTGAAGCTGGTGCGGTAACGTTACAGTACAGAAGGTTATAGCACAGTGGGGAAAAAAATAACGAGTGTTGTTTTGTGTTCTGAAAAAACAACCAGTGTAGTGGAAAGTAACTCGCAGGAGCACTGCAAACTGCTGCTGGTACTGCTGGGGTGGCTGAATCACGCTTGCCGGCTCCATCAGGGTGAGAAAGCATTCCACATGGGACGTCGACTGTGCTGTGGTGTACTGTGGGGGGAAAACAGACTTACTGTCTTTCTGTGCAGTGGGACCGGATGAGGGCCCAGCAGTGGTTCGTCCCACAGGGCTGGAGTGCTTTGGACCCCTGCCAGGAATCTTCAGTCCACTTGACTTCAGCATGTTCATGGCGTTCGTCTGGCTGGCTGGTAGTAGGCAGCAAAATGTTGTTGCTGTTATTTTTTTCCTTCCCAAAAACCAAGGGCTTTTGCTTGAGGCACTAGATGTGGGATTGGTGATGCACTGTCCCCATTGTACCTGCAGGACTGGGGAGAGAAGCAAGTGTTTTTTAATGTTAGGATGTTACCGTTTTAAAGATGGTCGATAGAGAATGGTGTTAAACTAGGGCACTTGAGCTGCAGAGACTACACATTTTTACCATATTTGGTTATGCAAGGCCACTTATTGATTTGAATGAGGAGACCCCATATTTGAGCATAAATATTTCCTTGCAACATGAATGTTTGTGCATTACTTTTTTCCCCTGTAACATAACGCTGGCATTCTTCCATAGTGTGAAAATAAATGAAATTCTCATAAAAGCAATATCAATACACCATTCATTGCAGAACAGTACACTGGGCCCCAAAACCTCAACTGGAGGAGAGGCAACAGCACCAGCAGTGATTGTGATGAAGCACCAGCAGCAGACAAAACAAACAGGAGTAGCCTAGCTTACAGATGTCAATGAATGACTCACCTAAATGACTCACACATCCGAGCATAGGCTACCCTGGCTGACGCTATATGGACGAGTCAAAAGTTTTTTTGTCCCGGTATAGGAAACATGTAACCTAACCTCTCATTCGTATTCGCATCCATAATAAGCTCTTGGATAGGCTGTTGGATAGCCTACTGTGTATCTCCAGGACATATAGCCACTCTGTCATCTCCAATAGCCAATAGCAAAACACTAGCCTATCCTGATGTCTGAAACATTGTAACAAGATTAATCAGACCCATTTACATATAGGCCTACCGCTATCTCCAATACAACTTGTTTTAGTTTCCATTGACGTTCTAGAAGATGCCCCTGATGCGTTACGCTGTCGCGCAAATGGTTACTTGATATGAGACCTCAAAACGACCCTTTCAACAAACCAAAACGAATCAAATGCGATTAAATGAATACAATCAAAATCGTTTCCGAGTCTTCCCATGCCGTACAGCTACATACTCAAGTCATCTTCCTTCCACCAAAATCTTGCTCTATTGTTTTAGCCATGTACTGCAGCGTGGTCTGCGTTTTACGTGGCCTGACAGATGTCTGAAATAGCCTGCGATGGAGATGCAACAAAAGCCTTCTTACCTTACAAAGCCCTCGTTCAGTTATGCGCCGGGTGGTGGCCGACTAACTTTATTCCTCTTTGCACGGTAAACTCCTCCGTTTCCCGGGGCTTGAGCGATATCTGTGGTCTGCCACTCCCTACATTCACACACAGGGATGCGAAAAATATGGATGCTGAGCTAGAACTGAGAGGAGGAGTGTGGCAGGATGCGAGCCGCAGTAGAAAGGCGACTGAGATGCCGGGTCATTTTAGGAAAGGCGGTCTAGATAGAAGTCGTCTTGGGGTCTGGTCTACATGCGATCGCATTAAACTGATGTCTACATCCCAATGGCCACGTCCTCTGTTTTCTTGGGTGCGCTTATTTCCGTTGAAACATTTCGGGAAGCTATTAGGACAGCGCGTTACCTTGGCTTCCCAGCGCTCTCACTACAGCTAGCATGTGGCTCTCTGAATGGAGGGGGAGGAGGTAGAGCTAGAGCTACCCTATTTTTTGCCTAAAGCGCAGCGATACTCGGCCTCTTTCCCAAGGCTCAGCACATTCAGACAAAAGACAGCGAGGGCAGCGAGGGCTGAGTGCGGGGGAGCGGCAGAGGAAATCACTGGCAACTTTCCGACGCTTTGGGGGGAAGACTTCCTGTACAGGCCCGGTTCGCTTGAAGTGTATAGCTACAGCTTTGCATATTGCTGCCTCACACACACAATTAATAGTAAAATTTTCTGACGCCTAGTGGTATCTGCTAAATAAAAAATGACACTCCTAGCTGGCCTGCTCTATAGTAGAAATGGAGAGTGAGCCAAAATATTTAATGCAAAATAGCATGTTGGTTGTGTTACCATTTAAAAAAAGATCTGCACACTTTCTCTTTCTTTTTATTTATTGTTAATAGGGCCTACACGTCAGCATAGTCAGTTAATGTATAAGCATTAAAATTATGATGATGTCTAGATTTCTGACACAATGTAGGCCTATGCAGTGATGGGGGAACAATCTACACCCTCATCCATCTGACCCGTATGGGGTGGAGTGAGTTCAAGGAAGAAGATAAAGGCCAAGACCAATCACTGTTTGTGTCCATATAACCTACTTGAGCAACTCAAATTAGGGTCTTCAGAGGATAATTAAATGGGCTGAATGTATACACCAGTCAGTGTTACACTCAGGGTGCAAATCATTGCAAGAGATGGGATTATAGGGACATACGGGTTGCCTGTAGGGATGCCAATTGTGAGCAGTTGGGCACTGAAAAAAAAAAATCTTGGCCACCATCCCAACCATATCATAACGTTCTTTCCATCATCCTAACTCCCATCCTCCCTTGTGTTTGTAGCCTCCTGATGACCTCACAAGGCATCATTGGCGACAGAAGTTTAATTCAATATCTCACAAAAGCTTAATACAGGTAATTTGCTAATTTGCAATCTGGATGTTGAGTTGAATGGGGAAAAGTCCCCCCAAAAGTTGTTCTGGCTAGGCTGACAGTGGGGAAACTGAATTGTTTTCTCCACAGAGGTGGAGCACCAGTGAAGCGAGGCCACAAGCCCAGGTCGAGGATGGGAGTTAGGATAATGAACTGCTCACAAGTCTGCTAGTCCAGTGTTTCTCAACAGGGGTGCCGGGGCACCCTGGGGTGCCGCAGGCCCCCCTCAGGGGTGCCACGGAAACGTGGCTGATAAATGAATCATGTAATATAATACATATTTGTCTAAATTGATAAGTTAATGTTAGTCAGTGGAATCTTCGAGCGTAGGTCGTGATGCCATGTTACGGCTTGTTGGTTTGGGGTGCCTTGATTTTTTTCTTGAATTGAAAGGGTGCCTGGCCTAAAAAAGGTTGAGAAACACTGTGCTAGTCTATGTCCCCCTGTGAAGTTCAAGGCCCTGTGAGTCATCCTGATCTATTCCCTGGTCACACGTGGGCGGTCATGTTATTCTATACCAGCAAAGTGCACTTCAAAGGTGACAGAGACTAACTTTCCCTACAATCACATCACACTGTGGTTGATATTATCACAGACATGTGGCTTAGTAGGCTGAGTTCCTATTACGAACAATGTGCATCTCTTTGTGATGCCACTATGCCTCTCGCTTGCTCTCTCTCTCTCTCTCTCTCTCTGCTTGTGTGTAAAGGAAAGAGAGAGAGAGAGAGAGAGAGAGAGACAGAGACAGAGACAGAGACAGAGACAGAGACAGAGAGAGAGAGAGAGAGAGAGAGTGTGTGTGTGTGTGTGTGTGTGTGTGTGTGTGTGTGTGTGTGTGTGTGTGTGTGTGTGTGTGTGTGTGTGTGTGTGTGTGTGTGTGTGTGTGTGTGTGTGTGTGTGTGTAGGGTCGCTGACAGCTTTTGCTGGGCCCAGGACAAAGGCACCCAACCCAATACATACAATGTAATGGGAACCCAATTCTGGGCCCGGGACAACATACCGTTTGTTGGCGTGTGTGTGTGTGTGTGTGTGTGTGTGTGTGTGTGTGTGTGTGTGTGTGTGTGTGTGTGTGTGTGTGTGTGTGTGTGCCTAGAGGCTGCTGTGTTTTCATGCCTGGTTTTGTCATAAACTCTTCCATGCCAAAGACTACATAGAATTAACATGATGTTCTCTATTTGAAAAATGTTTGCCATGAGACACACGGTTCTAGACTGAAAACTAGGTATCAACTTTCAAAGGTGTTTCGGAATGAGTGAGCCTCCCATATTTCAGTGAGGTTTTAAAACAAAACAGGAAACGCATTTTCCCCAAATGCCAAACATACGCAGCCAGACATTTTAGCAAAAAAGTCAGCCAGTCTTCACAACAACTTTATGTTCAGTGCAAAACCATTCAAGAATAAGTCTGAAATTATTGATGATGAACGCACAACTATGTGGAATTAATTTGCTGAGGATGACACTCTTTAAAGAGAAACTTTGATGAGTCCACTCCTAAAATTCCAATGAGTTAAATCGCATTAAACTATGTGACCAGATCTGTTACTAGATGCCTGTTTCCTATTCAAGAAATGGGATGTTATAACAGAAGTAATGAACAGGGATCACTCAATATAAACAGATGGGAAAAATATTTAAATCTAACTGCACAGTGTACAAAGACAAGGAACAAATACAGTGGTGCTCATATGTTTACATACCCCAGCAGAATATACGCTTTCTCTGCGATTTCTCACCAAATATGAAGGATTACACAAAACCTTTTTTTTTTGACTCGTTGCTAGTGACTGGCTTAAGATATTTATTAGCATTTTTTTGTGTTTACTTTTTCAAAAGCATGATCACAACCCAAACTACCCAAATGACCCTGTTCAAAAGTTTACATACCCTAGTTTCTGATGCTGAATATGGCCCTGTTTAACATCAGGGACCGCTCTAAATTGTTTGTGGTAGTTGTGGATAAGGCTCTTAATGTTCTCAGATGACAAAACAGCACATTCTTCCTGGCAGAATGGTTATTTCCTATAATATCTTTGGGTGTCTTGCTGGAACCTCACATTTGAGGTTTCTCCTGAGTGGCTCAATGATGTTGAGATCAGGAGAGTGAGATGGTCGCTCAAAAACCTTCATTTTATTCTATCTGAAGCTAATGACGGGTTGATTTGGCTTTCTGTGTCGAAATATTGTCATGTTGGCACTGTTGGAATTTCAATTCAGAAATGCAATATGAGGGGGTTTGGTTGGAATCAAGCCATTGGGCAATGGAATCATTGCATTGCAATGATCATTGCAAGGGAAATTGTTCAGGAGGCATAGGACAACCAAAAAATAACTTTAGGTGAAATATAGGACAACATGAAAAAATGTTTTAAACTGTACAGCAAAGAGGCACTTGAGGAAAGATGGGCTGTTGGGGGTTGCCAGGAGAAAGCCATTACTACAAAAATGCAAACATGTTATTTTGCATATGATACACCAAATAGCATGGTGAGAAGCATCAGAATGCCTGTGGCAAAGTCATTTGGATAAATTAGATCAATATGGAACTTTTTTCAGCCACTATTAACAGTACCATTTGGAGAACAGTCAACGGAGCCTATGATGAAAGTTACCATGCCCTTCTGTGAAACATGGTCATGGACCATTGATGTCATGGGGACATTTGAGTTACAAATGCACTATACTTTTGGTCCATACTCGCAGAATGATGAATACATTGCCCTGTGGAAAATACTGGAGGAAACTTGACACTCATCAGCCTTGAAACTGCACATGGTCCATTGTTTGGACATGCCAACATGACAATATTTCAACACAGAAAGCCAAATCAACCCGTCATTAGCTTCAGAAAGAATAAAATGAAGTTTTTGAGTGACCGGCTTACTCTCCTGATCTCAACATCATTGAGCCATTCAGGGGAAACCTCAAATGTGAGGTTCCAGCAAGACACCCACTAATTTTATAGGAAACAACCATTCTGCCAAGAAGAATGTGCTGTTTTGTCATCTGACAACATTAAGAGCCTTATCCACAGCTACCACAAACAATTTAGAGCGGTCCCTGATGTTAAGCAGGGCCATATTCAGCATCAGAGACTAGGGTATGTAAACTTTTGAACAGGGTCATTTGAGTAGTTTGGGTTGTGATCATGCTTTTGAAAGAGTAAACACAGAAGATTGCTAATAAATATCTTAAGCCAGTCACTAGCAATGAGTGAAAAAAAGGTTTTGTGTAATCCTTCATATTTTGTGAGAAATTGCCAAGAAAGCGTATATTCTGCTGGGGTATGTAAACATATGAGCACCACTGTAAATATGCAAGTAAATAAATAAAAATAGTAAATAAACTGAGGAAGCTCAACCGTGCGTGATTGACTGTGGAAATCATTGTTTACTTTCACAGGAAAAAGTCTCAGCACGGCATTAGTATTCACTCCTTTTAGTTTACAATTGGGCCTGAATTCACACAGCAAGAACAGAGCCAAGCAAGAAGATGCTGGACAGCCACCTGCTGGCAAAAGGATGAACAACAACTCAATTCAATGTTGAACGTGTCAGAAGAGGGAAATCAACATTGCTTTAATATTTTTGAAGTGTACATTTTTTGCACTTAAAATGAGACAGAGAGACAAGCTTTCCCTATAACCAAACCAGTCTATGTAGTAGATATTATCAGACAATTTGGCATAGTAGGCCTACCTACATTGCAAACTATGGAATAGGTCTACCTTTTTGTGTAAATACGTAGCTCTCTCTCCCTCTCTCTCGTGTGTGTGTGCGTGCATCTGTGTTTTGTTTTATTATTTTTTAAACCATTTTGTTGATAGCCTGACTCTCACCAGACCCTTGTGTATTTCCATTCAGCTTTGTGAGTTCACACGTTCGAACCCCATTCATCTGGCGAGAGTTAGGGGTTATTAGAGGGTTATTAGAGGGTTATTAGAGGCTTATTTTGTTGCTGCAATATGGGACAAGTTGGGTGCACAGAAATCCACGTCTCCTTAGATGGGGAATGATAGAAAAAAGTTTCAGAACCACAGATGTAATGCATAAACCTTCTTTTTTATTTTCTGTTGTACACAGCCATGTGACAAATCTATGACAGAATAGAAAATGTTTACACTGGTCACAATTAAGATGGTCACAATACAAATTTGGATATGATATTTTGTCATAAAAAGAACAACAAAAAAACAGAGTTGACACTGACGATGGCAAACAAAAATAATGGGCGGAGTATGTTTTTTAAAAAAAAAACGTTAAAGGTCTCTGGTCAGTCTGAACATCATAAAAAGATGTTTGTCAGTATCACCAATGCTATATACGTATGATAATACTTGAAAATGCATACATAACTTGTACAGAACAACACAATGGATTAATAGCGATCAAATGCTTCCGCAATCTGTAAACATCAGTGTTTAATGGCAAACATGTTGTGTATCAAAGAATCAAATACTTTCGTAGTCAATGCTGATGATGTAATAAATATAAAAAATATGAAACAAACAACATGATTGGACGAAAACACACAAACTAAACACAAAGACATAATTACATTAATTATTTGAGAAGACACACATATACAAGCCAAGTTAAAAATGATAACATCTATGTCTTCCATAGAAAGACATAGCTAAGTTGGGAATGGATGGAATGAGAAGTCAAAATAAGAGCTGCCATCAGTTAAATGTCTCTATAAAAATAAACTCATCTCTCTAGTTGGCAAATTAAACTGGTGTTTGCACTGGGTAATAATATTAACGTGCTACACACCTTTAGTCTTTTATTTTGAAATAATACATCGCTCTTCATAAATACTGCTTTAGGCCTCAAACACCTATACGCCGCTTTTTTCCATTAAAGGGAACCTGCGTACAGTATTTCAAATACTTTTGTGGTGATCACCTGAAGATAATTAAGTGTGACGTCATTAGATAGGAAAAGGAGAAGAGAGAGATCCAAGCCTGCTTGGCACTACAGTGTACCAAAAACAGTGACCTCCTACATGTTATGATGATGGCCGCGAGAAAGCCAAAATGCTGAGGTCCAGGTGTATCTGCTCTATAATGTACAGTGCAGATGTGTTGGCTGGCAGTGAAGGTGCCGTAGTTAGGTCTGCAACTCTAAGAGAAAGTTATTCTTATTCCTTGCGCGCTCCTCCTCCTCCTCCACGGCCAAGTGTGCTTCGTGGAGGTCCTGGAGAACACTGAAGAACCTCATCACTTCATCCGATTTCTCCTGACCTGAAATGGAACACATAAAGTCCAACTCATTATCTAGTAACCTTGCATCCTCTCCTTTTGCTTGTGGTCTCGTACTTTGCCGACGACCCACCATAAAGGAGCAAAACAACTGTATGTTCAGTGCAAAACCATTCAAGACCAAGTCCGGAATTATTGATGATGAACACATAGATAACTATGTGGAATTAATCTCATGAGAATGAAACTCTTTTAGGAGAAACTTTGACGACTTCACTCCACCCCAAAAATTGCTATGAGTTAAATGATATTAAACTGTGTGACCAAAACTGTCACTGTTTCCTTGCGGCCTCTCCTCTTGCTTGTGGTTCCGTGCTTTGCTGACGACCCACCTCCGTGGACCAAACAGAAAAGTTTCCCTGCTGTCATCCAAGGCACACCAACTTTGGGGGACGTATCCACGTTCAACATTCCAATTGCAAATGACCTTTGAATTGTGCTTCAGAGAGATATTGAATAAAACTTCTATCGTCAATGATGTAATCAATGTCTTGCATCACGAAGCCACAGGCAAAAGTAGAGGACGTGAGGTTAGATAGTGAGTTGATCGCCTGACACTGACAACCCTGTTTGGAGGTCATCCGTAAACTTCAATATACTGTATTCAAACATATTCAAACAAACTGTATTCAAACATATTCAAACAGTATAGCTGCGAGCAACTGGTCTTCTTGTGCTTGAAGACATCAAGCACATTTGCTCATCATTCAATAATCTTGGTGGTTGATCTAGAACAGGGATTCTTAACCATAGGGCCGCGGTCCAAAGATGGGCCGTGCTCAGAAACTTGAGAGCCGCGAAAAAGTTTCAACCTCGCACTGGAGGCCCGCGATGGGCCGTGCAACTGCATACAGTAGTTCTACATTATTGAATAAAGATGCTTAAGACTGCGTGCGTCTTTTAGTCTACTCTTGCACAGTTCTGCTGCTTAAACCGCTGTTTTTTTTAGTAGGCCTAGTGGAAGACCTCAAAGACAAGACGGCAATACACTAGCAGCAGTTACACGAATGGAGAATGAGAAATTACCAACCGGGTTGAAGTGTAATTTGCCGACGTCTTCTCTCCTCACGTTTAGTAACAAAATAAGCGTTTGAAACGTTACTCAAAATGATTCTGTTAACTGACAATGCAAACCCGGTATCCTTGTGTCCGCCAAAATACATTTATTTAAAGAATTTTGCATGGTTTTAGGCAACAAAGCTTTCCGTTTTTGACACCCTGCCATAAGGCTGAGGAATTTCTGATCTCACGTTGCATCTGCACATCACTAAGTGAAACCGTCTTGAATCAGCAGATTCATCACAAATCGCAAACAGAGCTGTCATTAATGTCAGAGAAGCATTCAAATGCATGAATGGCTTTGGCCTGATGCACTGTTAGTGGATTGGGATTGTCATTGAATATAGAAGGGTGAGCTCAATTAATGCAGTTTTTCCGTTACAAAATACATTAATACGCCTAGCTTACTACATTTAGCCTGCTATTTTATTATTATTATTATTATTTAATATATATATATATATATATATATATATATATATATATATATATATATATATATATATATATATATATATATATATATAATAATTATTATTATTATTATATACATTAACATTAAATCATAATATAATGTGTGTGGGCATTGGCAATATTAGATGGGCCCCGGGCCACTCTGCACCGAAAAAATGGGCCTCAACGTCAAAAAGGTTAAGAATCCCTGATCTAGAACAAGGGTGTCAAACA
This sequence comes from Engraulis encrasicolus, assembly GCF_034702125.1. Lineage (NCBI taxonomy): Eukaryota > Metazoa > Chordata > Actinopteri > Clupeiformes > Engraulidae > Engraulis > Engraulis encrasicolus. The sequence goes on from NC_085863.1 coordinate 55,261,604, forward strand.
TAAGGTCCCGGGGCCGGATGCGGTTTGCCAGATGTTTTAATCTGGCCATAGCCTTGTAGAGGGAATAAACTAAGAATGTCCAAAAAAAGAATCTCTAGTCTATTACAACGGTGTTGCACATGTTTGTGATTTCACGTTTTCTAAAGTTGAGAGGGTATTTGCTTCTATTGCTTGTCATTTGCAGTCAATGCTGGTGATACACCTGCTGACATACACCTTGAGATGATTGACTAGCAACCAATATTCCAATATGAAGCAGAAGTTCACATATTTCACAATTACGTTACTGGTCCGGTCCACTTGAGGTCAAATGAATCATGTGTCTAGAGGGAAACGCTGATAGGAAAGGAATGTCTTCAAGTTCCAAGAAGAAGTCTAGTTGCTAACAGCCAAACCCTTTGGATAACATGACCTGGATGACTGAGAATCTTCACAGACAAACAGATACAGTTATTCACACGGGGTGTAGTGGGATGCCCCTAGTCCCACAGACAAATATTACTTCTTACAGTACATAAACCCATCGACAACACAGTCTATGCATAAACCCCTTAACTTGGCTTCCATTTTTTTTCTGAACAAAACCTCTTAGGATAAAAAAAACACTACAGCACAAGACCTTAAATGAAATTTAAATTACATTTATATCTGGGTTTACTGAATCCTATTTTAGACACAAATTACCAGGATAAAGTAAAAAAAAAGCAGTATTTGTGGACATTTCCAAGAATCTTGTATTATATTGTCCTTTGGGGGATATTATTGTCCTTTGGGGGACTTACTTTTTTCATGTGGGCCTTCTTCATTTTCATGTAGCTTTTTCAGTTCCAAATACTTTTCCCTAAGAGAAAAGCACAAATGCATAAGCCGTACATCAGACATTTTTCAATTAATCTGTCATGCAATGATATTAAATACTTCTAAAAAAAGGACCAAACACCGAATACAAAAACAACATCAAGTCAATCTCACTTCTGTGAAATCCCATTCCAAAATGGTATTAATAAAGATTTCAACTGGAATATTTCATTAATTGTTAAGACTATCCAGGATGTCTTGTTGTAGTGTTCCCTCATAAAAGCAATAGTTAATGAAGATAAAATTACTTCATGACTTGCTGGACCCCGAGGAGGTGTCTGTAGATGAGCTGGGACTCCAGATCCGGGTCCAAGGGGTCATACCACTCCTGTAATGTCACGCCATGTTTCGTTTTGTCACATCCTGGATCTGTAAAAGAATGTATAAATAACGCACAAGTTGGTTATGAATTCTAACACCGATACCCGCAGTCTCATGGTCACTCAGGAAGTATAAAATAAACACCACTGAGAAAGCAAGACAAATATTTTATCTATTGTGTCAGGGAACAAGCCTTCAATTATACAGATTTATGTGTGAGGCTGGTAAATTTAATTTTAAAAAGAGTGAATAATAATGCTTTATTCATTCCAAAAAGTATAATAGGTGACCGGCTTAAATCTTTCACAAACAGTTGATCACAAATGTAAAAAAAAAATGTGAACAGTAACACTCAGTTTTTTTAATTGACTCATTGTACTGTAGTATTGTAGTTACCAGCTTTGTCCTTTTGGTGGCAGCAGCTCCACCTGTCTGCCTTGTAGACTCCAGGGTGGTAGGAGCTCATCGTGTCAGTGTTGTGGCTGCAGGCTTTCCTCAAGGCAGAGAGCCAGTGATTCAGTTCATTCACACTCTACCATGTGAGAGAAAGAGAGAGAAAAAAAGAGAGAAAGAGAAAAATAGAGAAAGAGAGAGGAAGAGGAGAGGGGGGAGAGGGGATGAACACAGAGAGGGAGAGCAAGAGATTACACATTTTCAGATGAGTAAACAACAGCGATGACCTCACTTCTCTGCGCTCTGATTGGTTGACACGTGTGTCTGACCTTGCAGTCCAGGTAAAGAGTCTCCAGTGTGCCGATGTCATCACCGGAAATAATCTGCATGACATTGGCACTGCCGAAGCTCTTCTCCTCCACCTTCTCCACCGCCCTGATCCTGGGCAAACAGATGAACGAGCTCTTCTGCAAGGGGGGCACAAGGAAGAGGGAGAGTCACTTTTGCAGTACGTGTGTAGTTATCTTACATTTATTTGTAAGGCAGCACATTTACAGAATAACGACAAGTGACCCAAGGTGACCGGTACAGTAACAATCAGCTGTGTATAGTCAGAGGACTACAAGGCAGTGCTAGAGCAGTGATGTAGTGAGATTGCTTACATACATACAGTATGCACAAACAACACAGCCTCACATTAACACAAAGTGTGTCATTTTTGGGGACAACCCATTTTTGGAAAATAGTAAGCTCAGTGATTCTAATACTGCATGCATAAAAGTGTTAAAAATATAAAGTGCCTATGCACAGCCAGTGTCCAGGTGCTGGTGATGCGCAGTCATAAGATATAAAAAAAACTGGGTTGATTATTCATATGAACATCATGCACTTGTGTGCACTGTCTGTGTACACTACATCTGTGTCCAACTTGACAAGTCACCTTGGAGTGTTGAGTTCTGGCGTAGGACAGCGTGTCCTTGCTGAGCGTGACGAAGTACTTCTTAAAGGGAGAGGTCATGGGCATGCACTTGTCCTTTGTCCTGTGCAGGAGCAGGTAGCCCTCCTTCTCCATGGAGCCACACTGGAGGCTCATGCGAGCCTGAAGACCCAGGTCTGAAAACATACAGTACGTACATACATGTACATCAGGGCTTGACATTAACTTTTTCAATCACCGGACACTGTGGCTAGTAGTTTTCCAGAGTCACTGGCCATTCAGCTATTCTACTAGTCACAAATTTGATGCATTTTTCATCATGGTACTGTACATCTAACTTCAGAAGATGAGGTGCTAAAGCAAGAAGATGAGTCCAAAGCTTTCTATTTGAAAATAAATAGAATAAAACAGAACAAATAGAAACAGAGTGAGCTTTTTCTTTAGCTTAAATACAAACAGTTTATACACAAGAGGCAGAAAATAATATAAGCCAAATTGGCTAGTGACACGGAAATTGTTACAAGCCACAGTCAAGTTTTACCAGCATTTGGCCGGTTGGCAAGTACCAGTGTCAAGCCCTGATGTACATGTAACCATATAATCACTAGACTGAACACTCAGGTCTGAAAACATACATAATGTACATACATAACCATATAATCACTAGACTGAAGGTCCAGGTCTGAAAACATACGCACATGGGTCAATGACATTTTCATTTGCTTTTTAGTGTATTATCGAAGAGGAATATTAATTACAGTACATTATTGACCAATAACTAACAAGTACTACATGTATGGCCATAAGGTGTAGTTGTATATCACCTGACATCTGAGCCCAAAAAAGCCATTGACCCACATACATAACCATATAAGCGGTAGACTGAACACCCAGGTCAGGAAACACAACCAGAACCACTACACCACAAGACAGTTGACCCAGAACTGACTAACTTTCATGGGCAGAGAATCAGAAGGCCAAAGATAGTGAACATGCATGAACAATACATATACACATCGGTGGCCTAAAGCAGTATTTCCCAACCAGGGGTACGTGTACCACTAGGGGTACGTGAGCACTCTGCAGGGGGTACTTGGAAAAAAGTAATAACAACAAATGCATGGAGCATAGTCACACTGAGATAGAGGAAGAGATATAGAACATGGGTTTAGGGGGTACTCATGGTATAACAAAAAGGCTTTGAGGGTACGCAAGACGAAAAAGGTTGGGAAACACTGGCCTAAAGACCTAGGTCTGAAAACATCAATACACAACTACAGCATCAGCCTGAAGATCCAAGTCTGGAAATATCCATAAACAAGAGCAATCAGATGGAACCTGCCCCCTGGCTAATGGTAGATGCATGTGATGCTACAGTATGTGTGCATGTGATTTTCAAAGACTGTGTGTATGAGTCATGTATGGGGGGCAGGTAACAACTACATGTACATCAGTAACTTGAAGACCCAAGTCTGAAAACATCCATACACAACCAGGCATCCTCTCAAATTTTAAAAGGTAGACAATGAGAACATCAGTAGCCTGAAGACCTAGGTCGGGAAACATTCGGAAACAACAACTACTGTACATCTATAGCCTTAAGAGCCAGTTCTCAGTTCTGGAAAAATCCATACACAACTAGAATATCAGCAGCCTGAAATCCCAGGTCTGACAAACTTTCATAGACCAAGAACTAGAACATTACCCTCCTGGAGGCCCTGAACATTCCATAAACTACCAGAATACCAGTAGGCTGAAAACACAGGTCTGAAAACAAACACCCACACTATACACATCAACAAAATCAGAAAAAAAAACAGCCGTGAACACACCAGTGGATATGCTTAACGTTAAAAAGTCTTTTGGTGCACAAAACAGCAATAATTAAAGTGAGTAAAAATTAATTTACTTCCATATAATTTGTTTTAATAGACAAATAACATGTATTGACATAAAGGACATGTTTCAGAAAAAAAGAAGTTATCAGTCTTTGAGGACTGATCACATTCACATGCATTGTTGAACCTGCTATCAGAAGTGCAGATGACAAAATAGTATTACATGAGAGTGCATTTGTATTTCATTCATTCAACTCTTACAGCCAGCCAGATCATCAACAGCCTAAGAAGGCCCTGGTCTTAAAAAGCCCATAAACAACCAGGCATAACACAGCAGCTGCTGAGAGAGGGATTTCTTCCCAGCCCAAATACAACCCCACCTCCCTCCAGACACAGCAAACAAGCCCCTTGCTGTGAATTTGTGATAAGGTCGAGGAACTAGGGTTAATATTTACTAAGCACCGGAGGCGTGGCAGGAGGACAGTCTGCCTGATGCAGATTCTGAGACAATGAGGGAGGAATAAAGACACAGAGAGACAGAAAGGCAAATTGACAGACAGCCAGGCAGGCACACAGACAGACAAAACAAGTCTGACAGGCGGACAAAGATGCATCCAAAAATTTAAGAAATGTGAGAGTAATGTGAAAAATGTTGGCGAAGATCGTGTTTTGGCCGATTTAAAGAATGCGTTTCAGACGGACAGACGCACGGACGGACGGACATAACCTCTTATAGAGATGCTAGGATGTATCTAAAAAGAAAGGCATAGATACAGAAAGACATGCAGACAGACAGACAGACAGACAGGCAGGCAGGTACACAGACAGAGAGACAAGAATACAGGCAGACACGCATAAACAGGCAAACAGACCGACACACAGAGATGGACAGACACACAGGCAGGCAGATGGGAAGAAGGATACAGACAGAGAGACACAGTGCCATCCATGCAGGCAGGCATACACAAACAGACAGCCAGGCAGAAACACAGACACATGGACTGACATCGACAGACAAACACAGCTCCATCACCACACCAGCCAAATAAAACCAGACGCCCCATGTCACGATGACCGATATTGGTGAAAATCAGTATGATGTTGGCTACGATTATGTCCTCGATTTTAAGTTGATTTGGTTAAAAAATAAAATTTCAATATGATGTTGGCTATGATTATGTCCTCGATTGTAAGTCGCTTTGTTTAAAAAGCGAACGTCAATATGATGTTGACTATGGTTATGTCCTCGATTGTAAGTCGCTTTGGTTAAAAAGCGAACGTCAATATGATGTTGGCTATGATTATGTCCTCGATTGTAAGTCGATTTGGTTAAAAAATAAAATGTCAATATGATGTTGGCTATGATTATGTCCTCGATTGTAAGTTGCTTTGGTTAAAAAGCGAACGTCAATATGATATTGGCTATGATTATGTCCTCGATTGTAAGTCGCTTTGGTTAAAAAGCGTCTGCAAAATTCACTGTAATGTAAAAATTAGGGGTTTAACAGCCTCTGGGACGATACTGTACGTTATCGATTTCTTAAAGCAGGGATTCAATTATCTTCTATACTTAAAAAATCCCCACGAAATGATACAATTCGTAGCTAGGGCATTGGACAGGGGCCAGTGTTTCGATTATTTTCGATCTCAAGAATGCCCCACAATACGATGTGATTCGATTAAATCGCCGGCCAATACATCAATGCATCGATACATTTCGATTATTATTTACACCCCTCAGTGTTTCCCATACATTGAGGAAACTATGGCGGCCCGCCATAGTTTAAATTTGGCCGCCATAGTTTCCGAAAATGTAAAAAAAAAATTATTTTTTTTTTACGATTTCCGTGTTTGTTAAAAGCGATTTCAATTACGATTTCCTTCGCATTTTCCTCCTGGAGTAAATACATCCTATAGAGAAAACCACAAGTGCTTGAAAGAGAGAGGGATCAAAAGCCTTGTCAAGTTGTTGGTTTGGGAGCAATAAAAAAAAAAAACCTTCCGAGAAGGGACAGTTGGGATGAGTTTACTAACACTCCCCAGGCTTTGTTTTACAGTTGTAATGAGTTAGGTGACAGGCCTTCATTGACAAGGCAGAGGAGACATCGGGCTGCATATAGAAATGAATGTGTAATGAATGTGAATATAGACATAAATGTGTAATATGTTGTTCAGCCCTTTTAATGGGAGGAATTTTGAAAAACTGGCCCTGTGACCAGCACCCCTCATGTAGAATGTGTGTGTGGGGAAAAGGCATAGCCTACCCTCTTAGACCCTTTTTGTTTATGCGTTAACAATTTCACAGCAATCTTAAATTCTTATCTCTGCTCCTATTTTGTTTTATTTTTTTTTCATTACATAGACCCCTGCATGTGTATCATGTAGCCTTATTTCTCAAAATATAAATGGCTGAAATGTAGGCGTAGGCCTATAGTTTCTCCATGCGCCAATGTCATACTGTAGTCATTGTTTTGCCATTTTGCATTTACACTGCGTGAATACCCCGCCCCCGGCTGCCCCCATAGTTTCCAAAATTTCTGTGGGAAACACTGCCCCTGGTAATAATGTAATGTAATCACCACCAGATACCCCCACTGTGGAGCCGTGTGGTGCGCCTGACTCACCCTCAGCCTCATCACAGCTGACCAGCCTGGTGATGAAGTCCTTGAGCTGGGCGATCCCCTGCTGGATGGTGGGCTGCAGGGGGTTCATCCAGGGCTCCTTGGAGCAGCCGGCCAGAGTGTCCAGGTTCGCAATCATCTGAATGGCCTACACAACCAACCAGGCGCAAGAAAATGAGTGGAGGAAATAGATTTCTTTTTTTTCCCTCCTCCTTTCCTTCTTCGGTGCAACCGATCAGTTCTGAGGGCTTTTCTGATTTGAGGAGAGGAGGATTACTGTTTGCTGCAGCTGGGCAGAAAAAGTACAGAGCAGTTCTGTGAATCTAAAAAGAGATTTATGTAGGAATTATACTGCATATGTACTGTAGATTCAGGAAGTTCATGAGTTAAAGAAAGAGAACAAAAATGGAGTAATCATGACTGCCTCCCTGGGTCGAATACTTGTGTTATGCGTAATACTTTATTTCTTGACTTAACAAGGACTGCTAAAATTAATTGTACTTGTTACACTGATGAATACAAATATATCTATATATTCTATGATATTAGGAAATGTATTTCTTTTAGGCTTTTGGTGCCCACATTTTATCACAGCTGCATCTTTTCTGGATTTAATACTAGATTAATGTGAACTGCACTCTGTCCCTTTAACTTGAAATAAGCTTGACTTAATAATAAATCAATGACATCAGAAGTAAAGTGGGATGTACATAGAATGTGTAATTGCCGTATGGCTGAACCTCAAAATGCCCATGAAGCTACTGTTGTCTGTATAATGTCTAATTGTAATATAAGGGTCAGTGACGTTTCAGCAGTAGCACACGTCAGGGCGGCGCAACGATAGCCAGTGCCACTATTAAATGGATTTTTGTTTGTTTGTTTGTTTGTTTGTTTTTAGTGGGCTATCTAAGAAGCATATTCATTGCAGCATATCAACCACCAATTACTAATTAATTCATAGGCGTTTAGATGTTGTTGCGCCACTTGAGATCTAAGCCCAAAAACCCAAATCTTTGACCCATTGCTGAACTATGGGTTCAATGGAGGAGTGGCTGCCATGCCCACCTTAGCCAGGAGGAGGAGGGTGCGACTGGTGCGCGCGTCGGCGTGCTTCTCGCGGAGGTGGAAGAGCTTGGGGGACATGATGGCAGGCGAGATGAAACGCAGACACAGGAAGCTCGTGACGGCAATGAACTTGACCTTCTGTGAACGCAGAGTAGATCAGACACACAACGCGAGCTCAGAGCAGAGCAGAGCAGAGCAGGAGGAAGGAAGTTCCCCGACAGGGGGGTAAAAAACGATGAGGAGGAGGATTCCAGAGGATGTTAGTGTTAACATGCCACTTTTTACACACTGGCAGCCAGGGCTGGGAGTACATTCTGAGGGCTTTACGATAACAACAGCCCCACTTTAAAGGTACACTGTGTAAGGCTTCATGCCACTTTTAACACACTGGCAGCCAGTGGTGGGAGTGCATTCTGAGGGCTTTGCTATAACAACAACTCCACTTTAAAGGCGCACTGTGTTAAGCATCCCTCAAATGATGACAGCTGGAATGAGACAGTGTAATACCCACTGTGGTTGTAAGTTTATCATGTCATGGGGGAGGGAAAAATGAGAGATTTGAAGCAGTGCACGGTCCTGATTAGGTTAAGCTGTTCAAAAGAGCACATGGATTTGGAAGATGCCCCCCCCCTTAATGTACATGCAGTTTAAATGTAAAATATGGGAGTAAATGGAAATCGTAGAACATTTTGGTTGTGGTGGTGGTGAATATTTATGAAAATGGGTCACACAAAATCTGCCTACTGTACTCACTTGACCTTTATTTAAGTATTATAATTAGAGAAACTGAGCAAGTATCTTCATATGTTTAATGAAACAATGTGTTCTACGTACTAGAAAGAGCCACTCACCCTGTACTCAGGGTCGGGGAAGCGTGCCTCCACGCGGTGGTAGAGCTGCTGGAAAACCTGGCAGAGGACCAGCGGGCAGTAGGAGGCGGACTGGAGGATGGCGTTGAGCAGCTCCGAGAGGTAGGACTGGAGATAAGTGGTGCTCTGCTGGATCACATCGGCCTCAGTCTGCGTCCGGTGAAGCCCTGTACACCTATACGGACCGTACATGTGTATGCAAGTGGAGACAGACAGACAGGCAGACAGACAGACAGACAATGACAGACAGATACATTCACACAGAGACATAATCAAATACAGTCACACAGACATAAACACACACACACACACACACACACACACACACACACACACATACACACACACACACACACACACACACACACACACACACACACACACACACACACACACACACACACACACATACACACACACACACACACACACACACACACAAAACACAGACAATACACACCCAGCCATTAGTCAAAATACTTGAAACTATAAAGTATACAAAACAATCATTGCATGCCTGTGTAAGACTAGCATCTACTAAATATATCTTGTGGATTTGATTGCATGCATTAAATCACAAGCCCATCATTTGTAATCAGTGATGATTCAAAGCCATATACATGACTTCAATGCAGAGAAATGTTTCACTCATAATGCATTTTTCTTGATGGAGCAAACACAGAAAAAAAAAGTTTTAGCTGTATTACAAATCATCTGTAAAAGATCTTAAACAGATGATTTGAACGTCTTACAGCACAAAACCACCAGACAGAACTTTGCATCGTCCTGTACGTATTCTTGAAGACGCTTAGATAATGGGAGTTGAAGATTGCTGGAGAACTTTTGGATGCACCACAATGACAGCTCTTGTTGCAGCATGTACCTGCACATTGCTGTGCCTGCCCAAATTTGCTTCTCATTGAAATACAGTGTATATGGTGGTGCGATGCGAAGTTCGCATATATGGTGGTTGTTGCGACAGAAGACTGCCAATCATGCGGAGTCATGCAGTGAGTGTAATCAGGGTGCATTCCCCAATGATTGGCCCAGTCCTACCCAGCTTCCCTTAGCTCCACTCTATTGGGGTCCAGCTCCACGTATCTCCTCTCCTCGAAGATCTTGCTGATAGTGGGGCCCAGCAGCCTGTGCAGATACTGCATGCCTGCTACCTAGGAGACATAAGCACGGACAACCATAAAGGCATTGCAATGGAGCACAGAAAATTTTGCAGTGTTAATGCAACCTGTACTGAGTTGATTTAAAATCTTCTAATGCTATTTGATCCACATTTGTACTCCTTTAAGTGGGGAATTAACATGTTTGACTGTGAAAGAATCATGCACTTGTTCATTGTACTATACATTTATAAAATTATGAAAAATGAAAACGTAAATTGTAAGTTGTTTAATGTAAAAAACTGAAATGACTGTGATGAACAGCCTACCTTTAAAAAGGACTCCATGGACTTGGATGCTAAGGAGTTACTCCGAAATAATGTGTTTGGTTCAGCTGGAGAACAACAGAAGGCGCAAATAAAACATTTCACATTCATCAGGGGGACAATAACCCATGGCAAACAAGTCTGCTTTCACATCACTACACCACATCTGTGTTTATCAAATAAAACAGTATGGAGAGTTTGTGGATCTGAATTTTAACAAATTCTAATTAGAGATAGGACGGTTGGCGTTCAAGGTGGCTTGTTAATGAACGTCTGAAAGATGCCATAAGCGATCATGGAGAGCACATGTAGTAATGAGCCAAGCTTACATACAGAAGTATGGTTCACGACCCCATCCAATTATAAACTTGGCCCACAAATTACATTACATTAAAATTGCATTTAACTGACACTTTTATCCAATGCAGTTGTCCAAAAAAATGCTGTTTACAGGGTATTGGTTATTGTCCCTGGAGCAGTATGAGGTTTGGTGCCATGTTCAAGGGCAACTCACCCATGAAGACAGAAAGGGATTGGGTAACGGTAGGGACACACAGCAGGCGAAGGGAGCGAGGTGAAGAGAGGCGAAATTCACTGATAGCTCAACCGTCATCAGGCCGTCGCGGCGAATCAAATGGAATGGAACCGTTATGTTGTTGATTTGATTGGGCCGCGGCAGGCGAATTCGCTCCTCATTTGCATAACATTAAACTTTCTTAAATAATTTTGCTTCGCTTCACCCCTGTTCGCTTGCTTTCGCATGCCTTTGCCTCTCTCATAGGAATGAATGGTAAAGTTCGCTTCGCTTGACCAAAATCGCGTCTATGTGTCCCTACCGTAAGGGTTGGGATTGAACCTGCAAACCTGTGATCTACAGTCCAGCTGCCTAAAACAATACACTACGGCTGTAACCCACCTAACCCCAAGACATTTTATAATTTACATTTCTAAAATTTGTCTCGTTAAAATGTAATTGAGGTCAAAACAGAATAACGGAAAAATCTCCCTGGTCAACCATGCTACTGATATCTGGATCTAGCCCAGTCCATATTTGTCATACACATCTAACCACCTTCGACACTTCAGCAAAATACTGGGGATGAATCCATAAAGCTTTCAGCCACAAACACACCACTCACAGAGCCTGTCCCTGATGACCGAAGGAGATTTTTTAGAAAATGGACTGAGGCGTAGGCAGACCTCTGGTCCACACTACCCACGGCAAAACACCAAAATCAATACAAATACTCTCAAGTCAGCAGTAGTTGGGAGGCCCACGCTGTACTCAAATGACCTTTGTGAAAACATACCCTCAAGAAAGACTGAAACATTGTGTCCAAAATCAATAGGAACCCACTCACAATGCTGCTTGCAAAACCTGAATTTCATAACGATCTTTTCTCTTACTGCATCTGTATCTTCGCTGTACTGTATCTTCATCGAGTAAAAGCTAGTAAATGAAACAAGTATACAAAACATACAAATCCAATCTCATTTCCCTTTACAATGAACAAGTTAAAAAAATAAGTTGCTGCTTCTAGTCTTATTGAAATGTAGTATGGCTACATTTGTTTATGAAACGGCATGTGTTTTATGAGTACCACAAAATACTGTACAAAAACAAACACAATACAACATGGACATAATGATGTTGACATGCAATAACTCCATGACTCTTTACTCAATCGTTGATTTCATATCCTGCGGAACAAACAACTCGGTCCTAAACAATGACTTAATTGGGACAGCTGCTGTCCTGAAATAGCCATCTCGAGACCAGTCCACAAACAGAGTCTTCCGGGAAGCCCATGATACCATGTCATGTCAGGGACAGGAAACAGTGCTGCGTGCTGCTTAGGACTCATTTGTGCATTACAATATGCAGACTTGCATCCTCCACTTGTGCTTGTGCCCTCGTACCAGGAACCTCATACCATTTTCTCATTTGCAAACTTTATGGTGAATGAAGAATAGTCCCCCAAAAATTGTTGTGGCTAGGCTGACAGTGGGGAAACTGCTTTCTGCACGGAGGCAGGGCATCAGCAGAATGTGAAGCCACAAGCACAAGTGAAGAAAAGGAGTCCGCATATTGGAATGCACATCATGACTCCAGATCATAATGATTTACACATGGCCATCAGAACCCCCACTGCCAGTCAGATGCAAAATTCCCTGACATTTCCATAACCTTCCCCGGCAATCTAAAAAGCTTAATTGGCTCCCATGCCCAGAGTGCTGGCTGGAGGTCAAGAGTTTGAGTCCCGAGTGGCAGACTGCACAGGAAGACCTCAGTTACACAATGTCCAGTACAACGCTTGGGCACATTTAAACCACTCAAACCAAACATCCTTCCTTGAGTCTTCAGTCCTAACTGCCATGGATAAGCCATATATAGAAGTAAATACATCACAGTGAACTTTTCAAGCCCACATTCTTACTTTTTGTAGGAGATATTCATAAATGTACTATTTCATTTCAAGGTTTTGGTCAAATGAAATCACATGGAGAAACATGCAGGAAATAAACACATTACCTCCAACAATATTCCCTGATACTGATAGTCCATAACAAAAAAAAGAATACAACCTTCCCTGTCTGGGACAACCTTCCATGAAATTTACTGATGGCCCTACCGTGGCTGATATGGTAGGGCACACGTTTACCACTCGGCCAACCAGGGTTCGATTCCCGCTCGGGTCCTTCCCCGTCTCTCTCTCCCAGCTCGCTTCCTGTCTCTCCTCCACTATCCTGTCTTACAAAAACCAATAAAGGCTGAAAAGCCCCGAAAAAAATACTTCAAAAAAATTACTGATATCCCAAAATTCCCCTGACTCATGTGAACCCTGATGTACAGCCATCAACAGGGTCGGCAGGCTGAACTGAATGGGTGAGTCGGCTGGACAGGTGGGCTGTGGTGGGTATGGCTGAGTGAGGTAGATATAGTAGGCTGGCTGGGTGGGAGGAGGGGGGTGTTCTGAATGCTTACGTACTGGTCTTGTCGAGCTCCAGCTTGAAGAGAACATCCAGGAACTCCTTGACCAGCCCCTGACCCAGGAAGAGCTTCACCAGGTTGCTGGCCACCTCCTGTCTGCTCTCGGCTGTCGTGGTCTCGTCGATCAGCATGATCAGGTCCGGCCAGTTGCCCTGCAAATAAATATCAACCAAAACATTTGTCAGAAAAGCTGATATCTTTTTAAAACATCCTGAACAAACAAAAAATAAGGAAAAATCCTTTGTCCATGTCCAGGCACTTCAGTTGATTTATTAAGTTCAACAAAATCTTTATTCAGTGGGCACTAATACATTAAAAATCACCAACACGCATCGGTCCTACGGCCTTCATCAGGGTGTGCCCAATGGTGTGAATTAATTTGCAAGTGTTTGTGTTAGTTTGTTTGTTTACATTTATGACCAAATATGCAACTGTGACTATTTCATGGCCAGTATAGGTAATAAAATTCTCTGCACATTAAAAATCAACAATGATATAAATAATTGAATTAATACATTAAATAATTTGGTCACATCAATACATTTTAAAAATGTCAAAACCTTTAGAGGTGGGACCTTATTAAGAATACCAAAACTAGTGGCTTCTTTAAAAAACTGTTGTCTTTTCTTTCTAAGATAGAATATGCTTAATTGACAAGAGATGTCCACAAAAATCACAGAGGGGAGGTTCACTTCCAGTTAGCAAAAAAGCATGTGTGAGTCTAGAGTGGCCAATTCTACAAGTGTTTGTGACTCTCATGATCAGCCATGAAATAAGCTGTGTAATAAATACATTTTCCTCTCCGTGTAATGTCATAGTAGTGTAGAGCTACCATAGAAAAGCTTTTCAAAGAACATTAAGCACTCCGCCAGTGGCACGCTGCATGCTATGAGGCTACATTAAAGCTAGCGGGTGTTCATGTGACATTATTTCTGTTGGGACTCACGTTGACGTGGGAGCCTACGGACTGGCTCAGTAGCTCTGTGAGCGGCTGGTAATGGCTGGAGGGCAGGACCGTTTCATCCCTGAGTCGGAGCTGCAACCGCAAGGAGCCCAGAGTCCCCCTAGGACGGAGAGGATGACATCAGACACCACCATCACCATCATCATCATTATTATCATCATCATCATTATCATCATCATCATTATCACTACCACCATCCTCATCGGCCTGGAAACACCCCAGAGTCCCCTAGGATGGAGAGGATGACATCAGACACCACCACCATCATTATCCTCATCATCATCATCATCATCATCATTATCACTACCACCATCCTCATCGGCCTGGAAACACCCCAGAGTCCCCTAGGATGGAGAGGATGACATCAGACACCACCATCACCATCATCATGATCATCATCACCATCATTATTAATATATCACTACCCTTCATCATCAATGGCAACGAAACACCCCAGAGACCTTCTAGGACAGATACGATGACATCAGAGGCCACCATCATCACCGTCATCATTATTATTATCATCATCATCATCATCATCATCATCATCATCATCATCATCATCGTCCTGTAAACACCCCAGAGTCCCCTAGGAGGGAGAGGATGACATCAAACACCACAACCACCACCATCATCATCATCATCATCAGTACCACCATCATCATCGGCCTGGACACACGACACCCCAGAGTCCCCCTCGCGTAAGACACATAGGGTGATATCACTCAAACACCACCTTCACCATCATACAGTAGGGTTGCCCCCACACTCTGGAATAAACTATCCCCCCTCACACACGCATCCAATGTTTCCCCACTCTGGCCGTTGAAAAAGGACCTCAAAGCTCACCTACTCACAGAAGCCTGTAGCCCCCCCGACCTAACATGCTTCCTGTACACACATGCATTCACATACACTGCATACTCAGGCAATAAAAAGCAGCCTTGGGTATTTTGAAAAGCACTATACTGTATATAACGAAGTTATGATAATTTATTATGTTATTATTATTATTATTATTACTGGCCTCATCAAAGACACAGACACCGGAGTCCGCCTAGGACAAATAGGATCATACACCACCAACGCCCTCATCATCATCATCATCATCATCAGCGGCAGCAGCAGCAGCGGCGGCAGCAGCGACATCGTCGTCATCATCATCATCATCATCATCATCATCATCATCATCGTCGTCTTCATCACCAGACTCAACAGAGGCACACCCCAGAGTCCCCCGAGGATGGACATTATGGCACCAGACACTATCGTCATCACCTCCACCACAACCAGCATCATCATCGCTGCCCTCAATTCACACGTCATTATACAGTATGTCACGGCTCATCATGCCAGGGCGGTGTGGTGACAGGATGGGGCACAATACCACATTCAGACAGCCAGGCTCAGAGTCTGCCTTCCTTTGGCTTGGCTCTGCCTCAAAACCACATATACAGAGAGGATAGATTGCTATCACTATATACTGTATTGTGTAAATGTACTAAAGGTATATAAAGCTTATTTTTCAGGTCAAGTTGACAAACTTGTTCAAATTCATTCATGCATCCATGTGTGAAGTCCATAGTAAATAAAACAAATAGAAAACATGGAATGGAAATACTCGGAAATTGAGAAGGAGAGATCGTGGTATGTTAAATGAATTCAATATCAAAGCCACTATAAAAAAACACCAATACCGCTTAATGTGACTGTTCAAACGGTTTTACTACTGTGTGGATGAGTGTTAGCACACCCAAGGGTATTACTCTCCTCACCACAGTCATGATTGGCCTCAACACACACACACACACACACACACACACACACACACACACACACACACACACACACACACACACACACACACACACACACACACACACACACACACACACACACACACACACACACACACACACACACACACACACACACACACACCACGCCAAATGTCACACGGTTCATGCTTCAGCACGAGGAAGCCTTGTGGTGTGACTGTGAGGAAAACTCATTCTGAGGTAACTAACCTCCTTTGGCTTGGCTCTTCCTCAAAACAACATACCAGGAAACATCTAGCCTGAAGTTCTTTATCGGCAGCCAGGCCCATTACAGTTTAAAAAGGAAGCATAAACAGGTTTACCAGCACATTCTTTTACAGAATTGTGAGGTTTTTTCACTGCAATCACATCAATAGTGAATAGGAACACCACACAGTAAAAAAAGCAGCGTTAGTCCAACACTAAGAATGTACTCTGAGACCAAATGCACTCTAGGAGACCTTAAATCCACTCACCAAGTGTTGGTTTGACACTGCAGTTTTTCTACTGTGCATCTTTCTCTCTGATGCATCTTGTAAATCCCCAAAACAAAACAAAATAAACAGTAGATCACAGAGGCACTAGACAGTTTTGTAGGACTGCGGTAAACTAAAAGCTGGCGGGCTCGGAGGCTGTGTGTGTTTTTATGGGGCCTCCTGTCTCGCTGGCCAAATAAAATGAGTCAAGCATCGCCACCGCCACCACCACCACCGCCAGCCAGCCAAGACTATTCTGTCCAGTCTGCAGACCAAAGCCTTACCAACAAGCTCCACCAGCGCTTCCCAAACCTTTTCTCCTGCAGTCCCCTTTCATGGTCCCCCCACTCACCCACCCACCCAACCACATTCCAAATGCAAATTATTTGTCGTCTATTATTATTGCTACATTTCAATTCGAAATTCACAGGAAAAGTAAATAAATTGTATTAACCATACAAGTGACTGCTACTACTAACCCAATTTATGGAATTATGTTAACTGTTAACCTGTGTTTTTATTTATTTTTTTATCGCAAAGTCTCTTCTCCCTTGGCTCCCTGCAGTACCTCCGCAACCCCCCTAGGGATCCCGAGCTCCAGTTTGGGAACCACTGGGCTTCCTCCCATAAGCTGGCTCCACGCTGCCCACCATCCTGTGCAAATGTTCCATAAAAACCCAAATGACAGCGAAGTGTTCATTACACAGTGCGGCTTGGCCCACTTTTATTGGACTCATATAATGGAACAAACAAAATGACAGCCGTCAGGAGCAGCCATGCAAAGGCAGCCAGACAGGCACACCACCTTCTCAGACAACCACCCCTTACTAAAAAATGTGGTCCGTCTCTCCACCACGACTGGGGGGGAGAGGCAGATTTTTATGCTTCTTTACGGGAATATTCGCAGAGGCCAAATGAAAATAAACTGAGACTGTTGTCTGTGGGTTCTTGATGAGACCAATTTATTTGCTGCAATTCTGAGGCAATTCACAAGGCTAACACTGTGCCAAGCATTGCATTACTCAGCTGTCTTTAATACAATGCCCAGGGAAGCAAAAGTGGGGCAAAGGGGCCAGCTATCCCAGGCCCAGGAAGAGAGGGGCCCCCGAAGTGGGCCCTCAATACATTCTATGCATTTGGGTTGGTGGCCCTTTCAGATTGCTTTGTCCCGGTCCTGCTCAAAGCTGACAGCGGCCCTAACAATGCCCGTGTACAATTTACCATGTGGAAGTTCCAGACATATCTTACCTATATCTTTGGCAGCCTATATTAAAAAATCTGGCCTCAGTAAGCCTATCTATACATGCAAGCAATGCAAGGGACTCCAACTCTCCTTTTGGATAGATGGTGAAACACTCTTTCTGCAGGTGACAATAACAACTGAATCTCAGATAGCAGATGGTGACCTGTCAAAAATCCAATCACAAAGAACACGAAACCCCGGTCGATAATAAACAAAGACGTAAACAACGGCAACTTGATTCGTTCACACAGACGGAAGAGATGAGATCGGCCATGCATGGCAGAATTACAGGGACTTCATTTCCATAATCTACTGCTGAATGAAACTCTGCCCCCCGCAAATAACCCCCAACTATAAACATGGGTTCAGTTACTCTCTGAAACCCTTAAAAAACAAAACTTCCCACAGTGTAATGACTGTTTTTTGGTGGATGATATCACATTACATTTGGCAGACGCTTTTATCCAAAGGAAGGGCATTTTGAGCATTATTGAGCATACTCGATACTCGTTATTGAGGAAACCCGTGATCCCTCTTCCATCATCGAGGTTAATTATTCCTCTAAATTGATCTGACAGTGAGGTTTCAATTTCCAACAAAGAGCCAACAAACACAAATAATCCCATCTAACCCAAATCACATTAACCTCCCTCAGCAGGAAATGAATGGTCGCATGGCGTGCATGTCTGCTTGCTGCTGTTTCACACATAAACAAAAATCAGGAAATCATTCATTCTGAATGACACAATAAAAGCGGCAATAAGGATTTCAATAAAAAAAGAGGTGGGTCGGTCTTGTAAAATGCTACCACAGGTCTTTCTTCCTCCTACATCACATGCGTGTTTTATATCTCCCTACGGTAGATCATATGAGTGTGCATGTCAGTGTCACATGTGTGTGTGTGACAATGTAGTATGCGCCATAACTATAATCCTACGACCTTTGCTGAGCAACAAGATTATGGACAAAACCCAGGCTTTTTTGCCAGGGGCTAAGCCACATTAATGCACACAATACAACACGACACAGCATGACACGAAATAATAAATATGTTCCTACAATCGTTTAAAACCTTCATGGAATACAGTGGATTTTCATAACTGAAACTGAAGTAAAGGCCAAAAAATACAAAGATACAACTGCCACACAAGCTTTACTTTCACTCGGTTAACGAGACTGAAAAGAGCAGTCGAAGCAGAGCGCGAGACCATCGACGATGGGATGACTGTATTCTTCAAAGCATGACATGGGTTAAGGACCCATGAATGATCTTTTAGTTCAGTGTTTCCCCACCTAATCCGGGCCAACCCACCTGACCCTGGGCTGCCTCTCATTAATCTAGTTCAACAGGCATCCTGGCAGGCAGGATGGCAGGCAGGCAGGCAAGCATGCAGGCGGGCAGGTCAGCATTGTCATATCCAGCAGTGGCCATGGCCAATGTGGTCTCCCCCCCCCTCCCTGTCACAACAGCCTTGGGACTGGAGTATTTACATAAGCCTCTATCCTATCCTACCCTATCCTATCCCACTCCTCACTACTCTGCCACCACTAATCCCCAGCACGGCGCACATCCACATGGCCAAATGATCTTTTATATGAGAGAGAGAGAGAGAGAGAGAGAGAGAGAGAGAGAGAGAGAGAGAGAGAGAGAGAGAGAGAGAGAGAGAGAGAGAGAGAGAGAGAGAGAGAGAGAGAGAGAGAGAGAGAGAGATGAATGGTGAGGAAGTAAGCAGGGAGAAAGACAGAGATAGAGAGACAAGAGAGAGATGGACAGATACAGTAAAAGCGAGAGAGGAAAAAAAACAGAAATAGAACGAATGATAAGATAGAGATAGATAGAAAGATAGATAGATAGATGGCTAGAGAGAGAGAGAGAGAGCAAGAGGAAAAGCGGGAAAGAGGGATTTAGATGGGGAAAGGATTAGTACTTCCTGTCAGCACATGGAGCAGAACAGATGCACACAACAAGGCCACAATAAAAGTGCCTCGCGCCAGGCAGCGATCCATTTCACCACAGCCGCTCGCCTGCTACGATAGGCAGCAGAGATGGAGGAGGAAGAAGAAGAAGAGGAAGAAGAAGAACAACAACAACAAGAGGAAGAAGAAGAAGAGATGGCATTTCAACCACATCATGATGGAGCCTATGTCTTCCTCAAGATACAAATCTTTTTTTTACAGATAAGCTCCCAGTGCACACCTACTTTCACAGGACTTTCCCCACCATTGCATTTTTTTTACTCTAAGTCATCTGAAAAAAAGCCTCCTTTACTTCCCCTCTCGAATCTTCCCCCGCTGAATAAAGTGCACACACTAACTCAGTCATACATCAGAGTGAAACTAAAAGTTCTCTATTGGCCATCGTCATGGTGACATTTACAAAATAATAACAAAGAATTGTACCGACAACCCCAGACGCCCACTACATGAAAGCTAAGATGTTTTTAAAGTATATATATTTTTATGAAAGCTAAGAGTTTTTAGAATAAAGCAAAAAAAAAAGTGGGCCAATTCACATGGGTCTGATAAATTCCACTGCAGGTTCCAACTCAAACATATCACTTCTTTGCTCAAATGTTGAGAGAGTTGAGAGAGTTGAGCCTAATGGATGACTAAGGGCAACCCTTTGGGGCACTCGCTGAATCATCTCCCCAAACACCTAAGGATCAACAACACTCGCCTTATCTGTGCTGTCATGTGAAAATATGACGCCAGTGGTGCATCCAAACCTTCGTACTGAGGTGACGAATGTCACAGTAAATCTGTCTGCAAAACATTAGTACCGTAGAGAATTGTGTAAACATTTTGACTTGAATTGTGACTGCTGGTACTTCCGCATTTACGTATTTAGGCTGTAATTAACTTCGTCCTTGCCTATTTTCCGCCTACACTTAAAAACATTGTGTGACGTGTAGTCATCTCACGTTTGACGTCATTTTGTCACTTTTACTGTCAGACGTGGCAAATATATAAACCTTTACATCAATAAGCTGCTTTAGGTAGTGTTGCACACTCACTCCTGCTCACTATGTTTGGGTTTTAACATTGTCACAGTGACATTTTACAAAATAACACAGAATGGTACCAACAGCCAGGAGCATATTTTCTTCCACAGGTTCAAAAAATATATACAGTATTGCCAAGCCTGCTATGCACTAAACAACATTGCCAAGCCGCAAAAAAACATTGCACTGCGTGCGTGCCTGTGTACCCCAATCATTTTGACGTCACTTCGCCACGCACACTCTGTCAGACAGACAGCGCGAACATATCAATCTTTACATTACTGGCTGCGTTAGATAGCATTTGAGCACACTCACTCCTGCTCGCTGTGTTTGGGCTTGTCTGGGCCGAGGCGAAACCAGCCCTCCTCCTGCTGGGTCTGAGCCGACTGGAGCCCGTTGATGTTGAACAGAACCTGCGAGCCAGAAAAGTTACACACGAGACATGAGAGAGCTGTGATAAAACGTCAAAACAATCTGGTCAGAGACGAATGACGGGGGACACGAATAGCAATGCCAGACGTCCACTGCTTCAGGGCACAGCCGAGAAGAAGGGGATAACACTTCTCATTGGGGGGAAAATGGAAACCTCAAGTATAGATAGAATCCTGTTTGCGATCAAGAGAGATATGTACGTACATCGAGAAAGAGCTTTTTCCTATTTTTTTGGGACATCCTGATAAGATTTGATGGAACACTGCCTCAAGCAATGATAAACAACAACAAATAAAAGTATAAGCGGTTTGGACTCACTGCTGGGAGAACAACTGTCTATGGACAGACAGTTACTGTACAGTATGTCAAAGGCCTCCCTAATGACTGTAGACAAACAGCTGCCTAGAAGGATACACGTCTGGCAACATGCTTTAAAAATAACCAAGAGGTGTAAAGGAGGATCATATTTTTTAAAAGGGCATGGGCATGTTGTAGTTGCTTAGGAGAATTAAGGCTTTGCATTTGCAATTATATTTTACGATTTGCAGTTTGATATCATAATGTATAGCCTGCATGTATCAGTTCATTGCAAAAAAACAACAATAACTGTATGACATTCTAAGCTTATCATCTTTGTAACTCTTTGTTATATCTTTATAACTTGCATAGACTCTCTTTAAAAGCAATCATGTGTTCATAGCTCCCCTGTGAAGTACACAGTCTCGTTCCTTTCAACATTCTTTGGAAAATACTTGAAGATCAGGGTCCCTCCCTCCCACGAGTCAAATGTCAGCACCGCCTCCACCACACAGCTGAGTGGGTAGTGACACAGGCGGCCTTGTTCTGGGCTGAGATGCGGAGGATATGTTTTTTTTGTTTTTTTCATGACTCACCTTCCCGAGGAAGTCGTTTCTGCTGACGAGGTCCCAGTCCCAGACCTCCACGCTGAGTGGAGAGTCAGCCGAGGCGTCCTCCAGCTCAAACTCAAAGCTCTCGTTCCAGCGAGGATACCGTGTCTTCTTCACCACCTTCAAAAGCAATGTCACAGCATGAGTGACGTTTGTTGTTGCATGACGTACTGAGCATTGCAGTTCATAAAGGTTGGAGCAGACTTCACCCAACCATATTTTTGTCTTCTCTTAGGGTGCTGACCAAAACGAGGTATAACTGAAGAACAAGGAGGATACTGATAGGTAGTAAAAATATATATAAAAAAGTTGATGCATGGATCGACCTGTCCTTCTTCTTCAGCATTGGCACATGAGATACATGTGATTTCTTGTGAGTCAGCTTTAACACATGAATAGTACTGTATGTGTGTGTGTGCTGTTCATATGTGTAAGTGTGGGTGTGCTGTAGTTGGGTTAGTATGGGTGGGTGTAGCCATGACTGTGTATTTGTTCCAGCAAGGATACTGTGTCTTCTTCACCTCCTTCAAAGGGATGTCACAGCATGTGTTTGAGAGACAACTTCAGTGACGTGTGTTGCATGTGTGCTGAGCCTTGATAGACGAGTGTGACTGCCTATGACTTTTTGTGAATCAGCTTCAACACATGGATGTATTGTGTGTGTTGCACATATGTGTTAGTCTAGGTGTGCGCTGTATTTGAGTTAGTACCGTATGTGCAGGGACGAATAATGACCTCATGGGCCCCTGGGCCACAAAATAAGAAAGGCCCCCTCCATAGAATTGTGAAGTTCGAAAAGATATGAGTATTTACAGTAGATGTTAGAGAAGTTTTGTTACTGGGGGTTCGGGGGGTTCTCACCAGAGAAATGTTGACAATACATTAGTTAAAAAGTTCAATTTTAACAGAAATTGAGAACAGAAATACGGACCAATAACAAATTGTTTTTTTGTAGCATGGAGGTTTGGGCTTCAGGGCCCCCTTGGCTCTTGGGCCCCTGGGCCTGGGCCCGGTAGGCCCGTGAAGTAAACCGCCCTTGCATATGTGGTGGTCTATAACTGTGACTGTGGATCTGTTCCAGTGAGGATAGCGGGTGTTCTTTACCTTCTTCAAAGGGGATGTTACAACATATGTTGTGTGAGTGACAACATGAGTGACGTTTTCTGTTTGACATGTGTGCTTGAGGAGCGTTGACATGCGAGTGTGACCGTGACATGTGTGTCAGCTTTAACACATGGGTGCTTCTGTGTGTACTATATGAGTAAGGGTGGCTGCGGGAGGGTTCCCAGTATGTGTGGGTGTAGCTGAGACTACTGTGTGTTCACATGTGCATGTTCAAACATGCAAATGTACATGTATGTGTGAGTACTGCTGAGTGAGTGTGCCTAGCGTGTGTGTGTGTGTGTGTGTGTGTGTGTGTGTGTGTGTGTGTGTGTGTGTGTGTGTGTGTGTGTGTGTGTGTGTGTGTGTGTGTGTTAGGGATGTTAATAAAATCGAAATGTATCGATGTATCGGGAGTATTGGCCGGCGATTGAATCGAATCGCATCGTATCGTGGGGCAGTTTTAAGAATCGAAAAGAATCGAATCGCTGGCCCCTGTGCAATGCCCTAGCTCCATAACACAATAGTAGAGGAAAAGTAATTGGAAAAAATCGAATCGGAACGAATCGCATCGTATCGTGGGGAACTCTTAAGTATAGAAAAAAAAATCGAATCCCGGATTTAAGAAATCGATACTGTATCGTATCGCCATGAAGGCAGTGATTTACACCCCTAGTGTGTGTGTGTGTGTGTGTGTGTGTGTGTGTGTGTGTGTGTGTGTGTGTGTGTGTGTGTGCGTGCGTGTGTGTGATGCATGCCATACGTTTATGTACGTATGTGTCTTTCTGTCTTCCATGTATTCATGAGTGTACTAAACAGACAATCTCTCTCACCGCACTTTCACATGTTTTTCCGTTGTATCTGACTCTGACAAAGGGATCAGAGGCCCCGTTGCGGTCCTTCTTGGCAAGATCTCTACATGGGGGAAACACACGGCAGTCAGTGCAAGGAATGCTAAAAAGCCGTCTCCAAAAAACACACAGTAAATGGCTAGGAAAGATTTATAGTCAGGAAAGCCTGTATCCCTGGATGCAAAATCACTTGTCCTAAGAGCACAAGCCTTTTATGGTCCCTTCACTATGACACTATGAAATACATGAATACCTCTTAGCAGAAACTATTAATTGCTGAATTTGTGGTTGTATTATTGCTACATTAGAATGCTATAAACACAAAATGAGACTGAAATACATTGTCACACTGTGTTACAGGCTCTTGTATTCATTTAATTTCTTTCATGGGTGTGTCTCTGCACATACAGTACCCACCTGAATCGCAAAACCAGATCTCCCATCAAACTTTTGTTACCGTTTTTAACATTAAGTAAAATAATACAATTGTGGGGAAATAAGTGTTGCAGGATTTCTTTCCTGCTGCATTTGAGTTTATGTTTTAGCCCAGCCTTGTGTCTATGTTGATTAGCGTGTTAGTCATCTGTGCTGTATCCCCCACCTGGCCTCCATGACCTGGCAGCGTAGCCGCGTGGGCACGTCACCGTCTCCCACCACGGAGATGTGGAGGTGGATCTCCCCCTGCACCTCCTCATCAGGGTCAATCTCGCTCAGAGCCAGCCAGCCATCTATACCTGAGAGCAGCGCGCGCGCACATGCACACACACACATGTGCACACACACACACACACACACACACACACACACGTACAGACATATGCGCACACACACACACACACACACACACACACACACACACACACAGAGCAACAACCACACATGCACGTGAGTGAGTATGGTGGTGGTGGTGTGTGTGTGTGTGTGTGTGTGTGTGTGTGTGTGTGTGTGTGTGTGTGTGTGTGTGTGTGGGTCTTGAGCTATAAACTGTTCATGGTGACATTGAGTCACACACACACACACAGAACAGCCTATCGTGCAAGCTGCCCTCGCACACAAATGTCACATCCATTTGCAAATGTAAAACGATACTCCACACACACTCACAAACACACAACACACACACGCACACGCCCACGCACGCACACACAGAAAATATCGATGAGTCAAATCTGCACTATCATGTCCCACCACTCTAAGTCTGGCTTTGTGTGGCTTAGTTTAATAGAATTAATTCCTCTGATGGATTCTCAAACAGATTAACTTCAGATCAAGTGGGAACATTTACTGTACTGTTGCACACATGTCTCTGTCCATATGGACAACATCCCTTGTTTTTTTATACACTCCTACAGCTAATGGGACAAAAGTCACAATTTGTATGACGGCATATAATGTAAATGAAATGTATTGTGGTTGGTGCATTGTATGCATGTTCGTACCAATCGTTATAAGGAAAGTCAGTAAAGATTAAAGTAGAGTTATACTTTACTTAAAGGAACAGTTCACCATTTTTTGATTTTCACATATTTGCAGTGTTTCCCAGCATTATTTGTAAATGTGCATATAGTTTTCGTCTATGTGTTTCCATTGCCCAGTTTAATAGTAGCCAAATTAAGCGTAGCAATGCAAGTCTATGGGGGCAAACAAAACATCATCAAATGTACTTAAAGAGTACTTTAAAAATTAATGTAAAATTCTCCAGAGTGCAAAACAGCTATTTAATCCTTTCCTATGATCACTTGTGGCTTGATGCTAATGCCCCCATTCACTTCCAGTGATTATGCTAAGCTATGCTAATAATTCTGATCCAAAAAATCTAAGTAATGAAAAAAACTGAGAAGAAAATGAAATGCAAATTCACGAATAATGTTTGGAAATACTGAAAATATGTGAAAATCAAAAAAGGGTGGACTGTTCCTTTAACCCATTGTGTCCTGGAGCGACATATACGCTGCATTCAGGCTCTTGAGATTTGAGCTGTTTTATTAAAAATGTGGGTATGTTGGAGCTGAATGAACACATTCTAGTGCAAAATGAGGGTTTTAACTTTTAAATGCAACTTATTTAATGTGTGTATGTGCTTCTGAGGCTGAGATATTTAGGTTTTAACAGGAAGAGGGCACCTTTTCCTAGAAAGGGCTTAGGACAAAATGGGTCAATAGATCACAAATAAGAGGTGAGTGCATGATTTTATGGTAATTTCTATGTAACTTCATGGTAGTAATCAATTTAATGACCATTACAAATAATAACCATGTAGTTTCCTTATAATTTCCACCTTATTATCTGTAAAATGTTACCATAACTCCTTCTACAACATCTGACCGTGCTGTTTGTGTGTGAAAGTGAAAATCAGCTTGTGCCTGTGCCAGGCCTTGTCACTGTTTTAGCAACAAGTACTCACTTAGTATTCATGAGTAGATCGCGCTGAGGACCATTGCGCTTTATCGTCTTGTTATTCAAGCCAGAAATAGACACTCACTGACCAGTACCAGTGTTTCCCACAGAAATTTTGGAAACTATGGGGGCAGCCGGGATTTTTTTTTTGGGGGGGGGGGGGGGGGGGGGGGGGGGGGGGGGGCTTTTCACGTGGGCCTTTGGGGGGGGTGGGTGTATTCACGCAGTGTAAATGCAAAATGGCAAAACAATGAGTACAGTATGACATTGGCGCATGGAGAAACTATAGGCCTAGGCCTGCATTTCAGCCATTTATATTTTGAGAAAGAAGGCTACATAACATTTTACACATGATATTAGTAGTACATTGTCATTTATATATATTTTTTAAATGCAGTACCGTGAATCATTTCTGTTTACAACACAGTTTCATTCGTCCCTCATGCAGGGGTCTATGTAATGAATAAAATAATAAAACAAAATAGGAGCAGAGATAAGAATTTAAGAGTAGTATACTGTGAAATTGTTAACGCATAGACAAAAAGGGTCTAAGAGGGTAGGCTGTGCCTTTTCCCCACACACATATAGGCGTACACATTCTACATGAGGGGTGCTGGTCACAGGGCCAGTTTTTCAAAATTCCTCCCATTAAAAGGGCTGAACAACATATTACACATTTATGTCTATATTCACATTCATTACACATTCATTTCTATATGCAGCCCGATGTCTCCTCTGCCGTGTCAATGAAGGTCTGTCACCTAACTCATTACAACTGTAAAACAAAGCCTGGGGAGTGTTAGTAAACTCATCCCAACTGTCCCTTAACAACTTGACTAGGCTTTTGATCCCTCAAGCACTTGTGGTTTTCTCTATGGGATGTATTTACTCCAGGAGGAAAATGCGAAGGAAATCGTAATTCAAATAGTTTTTAACAAAAACGGAAATCGTTTAAAAAAAAAAAAAAAAACTAAAAAACTAAAAAAAAAAAAAAAATTTTTTTTTTTTTTTTTAAATTTTCGAAACTATGGCTGCCAAATTTAAACTATGGCGGGCCACCATAGTTTCCTCAATGTATGGGAAACACTGGGGTAGGCTATGCCTTTTCCCCCACACATATCTGTAGGCGTACACATTCTACATGAGGGGTGCTGGTCACAGGGCCAGTTTTTTTTCCAAATTCCTCCCATTAAAAGGGCTGAACAACATATTACACATTTATGTCTATATTCACATTCATTACACATTAATTTCTATATGCAGCCCTATGTCTCCTCTGCTGTGTCAATGAAGGTCTGTCACCAAACTCATTACAACTGTAAAACAAAGCCTAGGGAGTGTTAGTAAACTCATCCCAACTGTCCCTTCTCTGAAGGTTTTTTATATTGCTCCCAAACCCAAGTAAACTACAACAACTTGACTAGGCTTTTGATCCCTGTCTTTCAAGCACTTGTGGTTCTCTCTATAGCAGGGGTGCCCAACCTTTTTTTAACCAAGATCTACTTTTGAAGTTGATGGTCTGCCGTGATCTACCAAGTCAAATTCAAGGATGTCAGTATGAAAATTTAAGACCACCATTTATTAATCACCATTATTATGAACAAAATGTTTTCAGTAGGCTACTATGGCCGTATCTTTTCAGTGTGTTGAATAGCCTATCTTTACAAAGCAATGCAGCACTGATAGTATGCAGAGATAATTTCAGTCATACACAAGTCATATTAAACAACTGAAACAATTTCAAAATGATAAACATTTGGTATATAAAAGGCACATAGGCCCTATTTCTAAAATATGATGAAGCATTATCATGCCTTCAGTGGTATAGGCTACAAATTAAAAAGGGCTCAGAAATTCACCATTTGTTATGGGTAAATAGTAGGCTACTATGAGAGGGAGAGAGAGAGAGAGAGAGAGAGAGGAGAGACGAGAGAGAGAGAGAGAGAGATGAGAGAGAGAGAGAGAGAGAGAGAGAGAGAGAGAGAGAGAGAGAGATATGAGAGAGAGAGAGAGAGAGAGAGAGAGAGAGAGAGAGAGCAATGAGAACTCATTGGATTGGTTAACACCCCTGTTAAGTGTGACTTCTTCTATGAAGGTTTTTTTTTTCAGCTCTCTGGGACAGTAGCACAGCAAAGGCTTTCTATTGTGAGTTTGGCCAATCGTTTTGTCCACAACTGAAGCAAGAAACAGCACAAATTGAAGTGAATTCCATACATGTCAACAACTAACATTTCCCTTACACGCGGCACGCGATGTAAACGCAGTTAGCGATGATGCATGCGACTAGCGATTTGGACGAAGATCCTCGCATATCGGCGTGTCATAACGCATCGTTGCGCACATGTTCTGTTACTCACCCGATGTTACACGTGTGCACACATGAATCAACTGTAATACCCTTACGGTCACTTCCTAACGCTTTCCCCTCATTCTGTGTTACCGTGGGACTACTTATCTAACCAATACAGAGTCTATAGGATGTATTTACTCCAGGAGGAAAATGCGAAGGAAATTCAAAATCGTAATTCAAATCGTTTTTAACAAAAACGGATACCGTAAAAAAAAAAAAAAAAAAAGTTAATTTTTTTTTTTTTTTTTTTTTTTTTTTTACATTTTCGTAAACTATGGCGGCCAAATTTAAACTATGGCGGGCCGCCATAGTTTCCTCAATGTATGGGAAACACTGAGTACGGTCACTGCTCCAGTTAAGTATTATGGGGAAAAAGGAGAGTCTCACTGACCAATAGCATTTTTTTTTGAAAAGCAGTGGGACTTTTATGCTGGTTCCTGCCAAACCATGTCATCTACTGTTGTTGTACATGGCAATCCTAACTCAGTGTTTTCGTGTGACCCGTTTTATCGCTTTATAAACAAACATTTAAGAACAGGCTCAGACATTCTATCTAGGCTGTGCTGCTATAGTAAGGTTAACAGGTAAGGTTAACAGGTTAGGTTAACAGAACAGGAATTCTGGGTAGTCTAACACCAATGAAGTTGGATTGGGTTGTTTTTTTCAGTATTTTTCACTTTATATCCATGAAATCCTTGTGCATATTGAATGATTTTACTTCTACTTGTTTTGTATGTTTCTTTATTCAGGTCACCAATGTTAAAACTGACTTTGAAACATATTTTTTGTTGTCCTTTTGGCCACATGAACCGTAAAACGTCACGTCCCTTGACCTTGAAACGAGAACCCTATAAAACATGTCACAAAACCATAGAAAGCTAGCAGTGACTTCAGAGAGACCTTCAACCAATAACAGTATGCTCTGTTACAGACACCTGCAATTGCAAGCTACTACATGAGGCCGTGTATGAGGTATGGGGAGAGAGAGAGAGAGAGAGAGAGAGAGAGAGAGAGAGAGAGAGAGAGAGAGAGAGAGAGAGAGAGAGAGAGAGGAGAGAGAGGAGAGAGAGAGAGAGAGAGAGAGAGAGAGAGAGAGAGAGAGAGAGAGAGAGAGAGAGAGTCCTCAGGGATACCCATGATTCATTGCTGCAGTCTTGACAGCCTGACCTCCATAGTGAATACCAAGGCTTTCACCTTGCCCTGTCCTGTCCTGTCCTGTCATCGGCAGATCCAGTGCTTCTCATGCTGAACTGTTGGCCTGGCTATCGCCAACATCCAACAGGCTACATCACCAAGTGCAGATATACTCTGGAAACCATCTATTTATTTTCTCATAGGGGTGTTTAATGAAAACTATTTAAAATACCTAAAGCGTGATGTGAAGCTGATTTTGCATCTCGCGTCGACATGGTGGATCTATAAACAGAGGAAAAATCTGCACTCACAAGCTGAGTCTCATTTCAAACTCTCAAACTTTATTTATAAATGACCACCATGTTCACGAGCAGACGCATTTCGGCTCTTAATGCATCATCAATGCGTGGTACCCTTTATCACGCACCCAAGATTATACATTTATCTCCAGAAGTTGAGCGCACCCTCTGACTAACTTGGATCTATAAACAAACTACAAGCTTTGTTGTATAATAATATATTTTGAGCTCTCGTTCTGTGGCCGAGATCCCAAACTCAGGCAAAGATTTCAATGTGGGTTTCCCAGCCCTTCACTTCGGAACAAGCGTGCACACAGAGCAGTATGGTAATTCCCAAGGCAAGCTGTATTGTGCAGCTTTGATTGCCTGCTGCCACAAGGCCTGAGGTGAACTCCCAAGTACCTGTCCAGGCCCTTAAGCACCACTCAAGACCAACAAGATTGTGCAGTCATGTGTAACTTTGGCTTCGGCCTTGAGTGACAAAACTGACACAGTTACATTCCATTTTTGGAGGAGGAAACCAACACACACCAGAGGTTTCGAGGCGCAGGTGGCGGGTACAAGTTCACTTTCAGAGAGGAAGATACCGCACACTCTTGTCCATCGTGCTGAATTTCATATACAGAAACAACGTTTGCTAAACTTGAGAAAGGCCACACTGGCTGAAACGTTGTTTCTGTAAATAAAATTAAGCATGATGGACAAGAGTGTGCGGTATCTTCCTCTCTGACAGTTGCATTCCAAACATGAAAACTAGCAGGATTTCCTTGATGCGATCGAACCAAACAAACAAGTATGGTCACTCTGACAAGAGGACAATGGCTGGTTTCCTTTAGCCTGGTCCTGAACATCCCATAATACTACCATTTCATTTCGTGTTCATGGTCTGGAGCTTGTGTGATCTGACTCGATTGCAGGAAGCGGGAAGTTTGCACTCAGTTATGGTTTGAAATGATTGGACAGCTGTCACCTAATCGCCGACAGGCCATGGAATGCTGGTTGGCTTTGCCCACCTTAAATACTGTTATTTGAGTATAAGTAATTAATAATAATTAATAAGTAATTAGTATAAGTAACTGACAGACATATATTGCTGTTTGGTGTGTGGAGGGATTGGGGGGATGGGATTATTTCATGCTGAACGTCTTTTATCGTCTGATATTGTACTGTGTACACCTTGAAAATAAAATCAGAATTTGCACTAAATAAAAGAAAGACAGACAGACATGCGTTTATAATCTCTGTACGGGGTCATGTGGGTGTAAAACTGGGTATCAAAGCTCATTGGAGACACGGTAATGAATGTTCCCATGACACCAGCTGACTCAAGCCCTCTGTCACCCAAGCCTCTGCATTACCACCCACTCGTGTGTGTGTGTGTGTGTGTGTGTGTGTGTGTGTGTGTGTGTGTGTGTGTGTGTGTGTGTGTGTGTGTGTGTGTGTGTGTGTGTGTGTGTGTGTGTGTGTGATGAGTCAGAGGCTATCAACAGGCATGACAGACCACCAAAGGTTCTCCTACAAAGGAACCCTAAAGAGCAACTGCGGCATGCTTGCCCACATATACACACATACTGCACACACACGCACACACACACACAACACTGTTTACTGCTTGTGTGCACCCAATAAAATGTTTTATGACTAGTGCCCTTAAAACACCAAAATCCCCCAACCCCGACACCCGGTAGGTCTGTGCACATCTGCAATTTCAGAGCGGAATACAGGATAGAATTCTAAACAGACAACCACCTCTCGCCCGAGCCGTTCCCCCATCTCTAAACAGACAACCACCTCTCGCCCGAGTCGTCCCCCCATCTGATGAAATCGTATAGGGAGGGAGAGAGAGATAGACTAGCCTGGCCTGGTGTGCCCTTTTGAATCAGCCCACTACATCAGCTGCCGGCCCACGCATCTTAGACGCAGTCTGAAAGGTGTTTTCCTCCACAATAGGCCCGAGGAGCAGGAGGTGATCTCCTTCCTTACCTTGGGGTTTGGCAGTGAGCGCTTCCTTGCTAATGGACACCTTGCCGATGACATCATCACGGCTGTGGAAATGCAACAGTTTCCATGGTTAGCCCCCGATCAAGACAAGACAAACAAAAGAATGACACCGTGCTGATAAATGTCAAGCCGTGACCACAGCTCAATTGTTCTCGCATCTAACTGTACTGCTCTTTGGCGGTATTCTCTTTCCAGTTTGTATTTTGCACTGTCATAGCTGGGATGCAAAATTGAGCATTTGTGTATACAGTCTATGCCTTCAATGTATACATTATAAATTTGTTATAACTTGATGCTTCAACTTAACTGTATTATTATTATTAGTAGTAGTAGTAGTAGTAGTAGTGGTTTTTAGATAGGGTAGCTTGGTTGATGCTTCAAGTTAACGGCATCAATGCATTATTACTGTATTAGTTGTACTTGTAATAATAGTAGCACACAATAAACTGCAGTGTTAATTCAGCACTGAGAGAGTACCCTTGAACCAAATACACTCTAGATGTTAAACCAACTCTCTAAGGGTTGTATTAAAGGCTGCAAAATATAGTGTGTAGTAGTACAGTGTTCATATTATTTAGTCAGCGTTACACAGCACAGAGAGAGAGTTACCTGAGAGAATCCTCATCCAGCACGTAGAAGGAGACGGTGTGAAAGGAGGGCGGGAGGTGAACGTTATACTCCTCGCCCCAGAAGGGAGACAGGGTCTTCCATATTGTTGCCGTTCTGTCACAGCAGAGAGAATGCACAGGACGCAGGGAGGGAGGGAGGGAGGGAGGAAAGGAGTGAGGGAGGAAAGGAAAAACATTATATTGTGAATAGTGGCCACTCCACGGTGTGTAATGAGAGAAGAATGAGACAATCCATTTCACGTTAATAGAATGTCACATGAGTAGGCCCCTGACGAGATTAGAGCAGGCAAACACAGACGACGCGCCTCACCACAGACTACTTCCTTTTCCTAATAATACACTATGGTGGTGGAGGATGAAGCACACATGTAGTAATGTAGAGTAGTGAAACCGTGCAAAAATATTTTTTGATCGTGCTTTATTCTTTTATGTCCTTTTCTGCCACTGTGGGCATTCCTGAAGCAGTAAGTGATGAAATCGAGTGTATCTCAGTGTTGATGAGTTTTACAGTATGTTCGAAACTGCTCAAATCAGCACTGGACACACACATTCTTTCACTTTCAGTATTAATTTTTAACCCCAGGCTGCCTACATCTGAGAGAAAGTTTCAGAGAGACTATCTAGCTACCGCTGCAGCACCAAGGTTACGTCATGATAGATCAAAGGCTCAACTGCTGACTCTTAGATGGTTAACTTAGTCGAATGTTCACTTCAATACGAGATAGGCTATCCGAAAGAAATGTTGCTCGCAGGTGGCATTATTTAAATGTAGACTAGATAAAGAGATTTTACCTGAACCTGTGGCCTTTTTAGGTCAAGCCAGAATCACAAACAGGGTGAGAAAATATTAACTCCCCGAAGCATGCATTCAATCAAGCACTGTGTAAACAAGGGCCCTTTCAGAAACACAACATCTGGTCATCAGAGTTATTTTGTTTTGATTCTGGGCCGGCAGACATTTTCTGGTACCAATTTTTGTATAAATGCTTCACTTTTGTACCAGTGAGATTGTGTGTTTATACTTCTGGTTGACAGCACGACTGATTTCACTTATTCTGTTCATTTCTCCTACGGTTTCTCTAATGACTGGGCAAAATTTCTGCATACCATTGAGACGTCTGAATACTTCTATTGTCTAATCTTGAAGTCCTGCTAATGTTCAATTACAGACGATGATTTCATTCACACAGAATGAAACCCTAAGCAGCCAGCTGGCTACGTTACAGCGGGGCAAATGAGCAGCAAAGATAATTCCAAACACAGAGGCATGATAATCAACTCATTAAAGGATGGGGAATTATGACAATGCAGCCTCGCGGCAGTCTGGAATGCTTTCCGGCGTGCCTACCTGATAATGGCCTCATTGTCGATCCTGACAATACAGTATGGATCACTGCTTCCAGTTCTGAGAGAGAGAGAGAGAGATAGAGATAGAGAGAAATAGAGAGAGAGAGAAAGAGAGAGTGAGTGAGAGAGAGAGAGAGAGAGAGAGAGAGAGAGAGAGAGAGAGAGTGGGGGGGGGAGACAGAGAGAGAGATAGAGATAGAGAGAAATAGAGAGAAAGAGAGAGTGAGTGAGAGAGAGAGAGAGAGACAGAGAGAGAGAGAGAGAGAGAGAGAGAGAGACAGAGAGAGCAAGAGAGAGAGAGAGAGAGAGAAGCCATTAACAAAAAGACAAAAAAGTGAGGTTATATTCAAGATACGTTGCTATCTGGGTACTGTAAGATGCGATACTGTACAGCACACCTCACTCCCCCTCAGATTTCTCTGTGTCCCCACAGAGTTGCCCATAGTAATTCCAATTCAGCTGAAAAAAACACCTTGGTTACAGGAGAGCCCAGCCAGTGACTGACTGACTGAAATTAATTAACCTCGCAGCCAGCTGCCCCCTGAAGGCATGTGAAATGCAGAGGGGTGGAGAAGAAGAGGGGAGATTCCTTTCTTTCTTTCTTTCTTTCTCTCTCTCTCTTTCTTTCTGTCTTTCCCTGGTGGCAACGGGTATGCAGGTATGGCATGCCTTTTATCCCAGAAGGCCATGGCATCGGCGTGCCTCCTCCAGAGTGTCAAAGCACGTGGCGAAAGGGCAGATGGCGGATAAAGGCATCTCTCATGCAGCCCTTTGGAAACCACACAGTTCAAAAGGACCACGGGGCCCAGACACAAGGCAAAAGCCACCTCGCCACCAAGCCACCATCCCCCCCATTCCTCCCCCCACCCGTGAACCAATCACACGCAGCCCTTTCAAGCGCAACCATAGATACGGCCAAGAGAGACATTCAGTAGGAGTCTCTCAGCATCAGGACCATCAGCATCAGGACCACCACCCTCATCATCACCACCATCATCGTCATTATCATCATCATTGCCATCGTCTGCTGCTGTTGATGTGAATTCTCTTTATTCTGCCCACGTACCTTGCCTTCTGTGACTTTGCTGAAAAGGACTACTTTAGCAAGACGAGTAGCTCCATCTATATTGCGGGGGCTTTTTTTCTCCTCTCCAGAGTCTATTCACTATTTTATTTACCAATCTTGCATTGCAGGCAGACAGTGTGCACAAATAATTATTACTGGCATTGTGTCACAAAAGAGTGCTTTCAGTAAAATGGCCTTGGAGATCGAGACTCCGCTCAAAGAAGGCGGGGGGGGGAACGAAATCAGCCAATTCCCTTTGTTGTTCAGTGGGCTGAGGCATTTTTGTTCTTGGGAGCCCTGGCGATGAACCCTCAGTGAAGAATTTGTACATGTAGGATGTATATAATTGCTATTCCGTCCGACGCACCGTGGCCAACGAGTGCAATTTGCGAGAAAATTGAAAAGCAGGTAATAATAGAGACTGAAAAGCCAATATCTACAGATGCTTGAAAAAGAAAAAGACCGTTACTATCAGAGTTTCACCTTCTTTTCGCATTACTGTGTGGAAAACCAAACAGCCTGGCATCTTGTGTAGGCTACTTGAAAGCTCAGTCCAGCCTGCTGTGCCATATATTTATGCTCCATGCTGTCATCGAAACATGTGCTGGCAAACGTTCAGACTTATTCACGACCCATCAAATAAGACAGAAAAAACACACCCTTGCCTTGTGTATTAGTCATCGGCAGAATACCAGCAAATTATAAACAGGAGGGGGGATGTTTCCCCCCCACCCCCCTAATCAAATCCTCAGGACTCGAAAGAAGTGACACACACAGCGCCAGCATTTGAGAGTCACGCCTTGACATCAAAAAAAAGAAAGAAAAAAAGGCGGGGAAAAAGAAAATAAAAGAAAGAAGGATCGGGGGGTGATTCATCTGTGCCTGTTGTTATCAGTGTAATGGGGAAACCTGGGGCTGTCAGAATCAGGTGCTACATCAAATAGCATAGTGGCTTGGCAGTTGAACCACGTACTCGTCTACACACAACCACCTGCAGAACGGTGATAGCACTCACGACAAAGACACACACGCGCGCACGCACACACATGCAGAAACGCACACACACAGACGCACACAGACACAGAAGCAAAACAAGTAAGACCCAGACTGAGAGAGAGAGAGAGTGTGTGTGCCATTATCATCCAGGCTGTTTGCTCGCAAACAACTGGCACCACAGCATCATCAGCACAGTCCATCCTCTGGATCCCTGTCTATCTCAAGTCCTTTCTCCACACACACACACACACAGACAAACAGAGACACACACACACACACACACTAGAGTGTGCATAACACGCTCATAAACACACACACACACACACACACACACACACACACACACACACACACACACACACACACACACACACACACACACACACACACACACACACACACACACACACACACACTCTGTCTCAAATTCTCCTTCTTTCTCTCATTTACGCACGCACGCACACACGCACGCATACACAGACACACACACACACACACACACACACACACACACACACAAAACAACAAGTGCCCATATCTCCCCATCCACATGCACAGCCGTCCGGATGGAGACTCATCCATCCAAGGGTCCATAAAAGCCGGTCGAGTTCCAGGGTGAGCATGGTAGCCCACTGTAGCAACGGCAGACAGGCAGCAGATTTGTATTTGCACAGGCTGGCGAGAATTACTGGGCTGTTAGGGCAAACAAATCTGCTTCTTTTGGGGACGGGAGGCTGAGCCAGGGTTTTTGCTATAGTGTGTGGACAGTTGGGAGTCGTGATGTCGCCGCTTTACTCGCATACTCTCTCCCCCTCTCTCTCTCTCACTCAGCAACAGGCTCCAGACGCACCTTCACGCCTCCTTACCCTCCAATCAAATGTAATTTCCCATAAATTGATGATTATGCAAATGAATGGTGACCTTTTTTTCCCTTCGTTTTGGAGGGATGCTGAGGTGTGTGCAGCGAGCACCCCCTTATTTGGGATTTAGGGCCTAATGCGAAATGCATCGTGCAATTTTAAACAGGGCCAGCCCAGCAGAAAGTAACTGAGGGACATGGCAGGCATTTTAATTTATTTATAAAAGTGTGGATGAGATTTCCCAAATTCATTCCTTGATCAATTTCAGACTAGTCTCACACCACTGCCTTGCTCATACGGATTACACTCGATCAAGTTTTTTTTTTTGTCATAAAATAATTAAGAGACAATATTTTACTGGTGAGCAGGTGGGTGTCACTGGCACTATTTGCATATTCATTACCATAATAAATTCCACAGGAGAATCACCACAACCTAATAAGATTTGATATTAGAGGCAGCAGCATGACTTGGATGAAAAGCTATATCACTGTGTATTTAATAATCCATTTCTATATCGTCCATTCTATTAAGAACAGAATTCTCATAGGCCGACATCTAAAGCTTGGAAGAAAACAAGCATGCATGCATGCATGCCAGCAATTGTTTTTCATCACGACAGAATGAGAGATTCGGGAAACATATAGCATGTGTGCACAAGTATTAAACTGATGCTTCAAATCCCTCAGATTAACCATCTGTGTGGTGTTATGGCGTGTTTACACTGGGCAGATAGTTTATAGAAAACAAACCCATAAACTTCAGTCTACATTGGTTGCACCCATAGGCCTATCCCATCTTTCAAATATGTGATCTGGTGATTTCAGGGGGAAAGAACCAGCTCACATAAAGGCTACAACACGTTAATAATATATTATACCAAGATGATGGACTGTAAGGTCGATATTCCAACGAAATGTACCCATGCATAAATGGAGAGTCAACATTCAGCAGGACAAATCCCTCCCAGACCAAATCACGAATCATCCTGTGAACGGTCCAGCGTACTTTCTTCATTTCAGCCTAGTAGCCTATTTGGAAGAAATTACTGCAAACAGTTCTGTTGTGTACAATTTCCAGAGAATACTTCTGGCCGCGTAATATTTGCATATTTGAATATTTTTTCCCACCTGAAATAGGCTACTGGGCATAAAGGATGTAACATCCTGGGCGCGTGACAGCTGGAGGAATGACAGCTTTCAAAAGAAAACGTACACTCGCTATGTTTACAAAATACATATTTGTAAAGTAAGAGAGACGAATACTCACATGTCTTTGATGGGCAAGTTTTTGCCCTCCACGATTCTGATAAATAAAGTACTTCGCTTAGCCATGGTGGTGTCAGTCCGCCGCTTGAAGAGACAGGTTGTATTTAATTGCCATGCGATATCAACAGGCGCTGACGGCTGCTGTATGGATTGTAGTGGCAGCCGGCGTGGCACAGCCTTTTCATCGCTGATTGTTTCAGTCGCGTTGTGGTCTCCACTCCACCAACTTCCCTGACAACCCAGCACTCACGACATCTGCGTGCCGATGCCAACTGTTCCGCCTCCAAAGGGTTGCGCCGTCATGGGCTGTAGAACTACACACACTCAACATTCGTGGCTACAGGGCTTCGCGGATATGTTTATAACTAGACTGACAGACTGCCTCACACAGTCCGGGACTGTATTGGCCAGATTGGAGGATGACGCGTCCGGTCTCGCGGGTTCACGGGAAATGAAGTCTGCCTGTGGAGATTTTTTTTCTTTCTTTCTTTCTTTCTTTCTTTCTTTCTTTCTTTCTTTCTTTCTTTCTTTCTAATTTTCCAGTTCAAGATTCTTGCCAAGCACTGGGTAAAAGTAGCACATAGGCTACTTGAGCCATTTTATGCTGCTCAGACTATATCAGACCAATTTTAGATAATGAATAAATATGCATTCCCTGTCTGCACATCATTTACATAGGCTACACCATTTCATACAACACTTTGATTTTCCAACTGTTAGGGTGGGGCAGCACCTGCCCATAATATGGGCATAGGGCATATTCAAACCTATGTTGTCCATGTGGGCATACAACATCAGATGTTGTATGCCCACATGGGGACATAGGTTTGAATCCGGTCTGTAACTCTACCCTGTCGCTCTCTTCCTCACATTCCCTGTCTCCATCTTCACTAGGCCTACCTCTCACTATCACTATCTTATAACCTCATTTTCACCACAATGGTAATGACCAAGTCATAATCAGTTACCCAAGACTCGTCATAGCAATGTTATGATGTAGTTGCAGGGGCGTAAAGTATACCCCCGCTGTCCCCTCGAGGCAGGGGGGCCCATATGAGGCAGGGGGCCCACATGGGCCCATGACTTGAAGAAACGGGCCCATTCCACATGATATCAGGCCCTCTTTTTTAGTTCGGGGGCCCATTCTTGCGGGGGCCCGTCGACGGGCCCATCTGCAATAAGAGGCTACATTAAGTAGGCCTGTTATAATTACACTATAACAGCACAATGCATTTACCTCACAGATATAATAGGAGCATGGTAATCATCAGCACCATGATTAAAAACAACAACAAAAAACGACCACACCACACACAGGATTGCTGTGATGACCACCATGGCGACAGACGTTCCAAGCAAGCTGGTGTCGATGGCGTCCAGACTCTGTACCGCAAATGAACACAAACCTCATTTACAGTCTTCATGTCCTCTCCTCTCCTCCTCCATGCAGCTGCAGTGTGTGTCATGGGACAGAGCAGCTGAGAGATAATTACTACAAGGCTTTTACAGGTGCGCAGGGAGATGGCGTCAGGCCATTTGCCCCCCCAGAAATATGATTTGCCACCCCAATTAAGAGCCCTGATTGTGACCAATAGCAATAGCCTTAATGCTTGACATAATTTCAGACAAAGAACTTTAGGTTGCAGGGTTTCACTTTAAGGGATTCACTGTATCACATAAGTGTGTGTGACAATTATATAGCGTTTGTAATTTTCTCTTAGTGTAGGAGCATGCCCCCATGAAATACACTTCGCCACCCCTTTACCACCTCAAGACTAAATGTCTGGAACCGACCCTGCAAGGAGGAGAGACTTGAAGCTGAAATCAAAGGGAGGAAAACATCATCGTCTTCATCAATCCTTATCATGTCAAAACTGGAGGGAAAGGGGACAAACATCATCATCCTTAATCATCATCATGTCCAGATATCACACTATTGGGAAATTGTCAGGCTACATTATCAGGATATAGGATATCAGGCTATGGGATTTTTTGCAAATCAATATCACTGATAAAGCCTACTGAGGAGATACTTGAAACTGAAGGAAAAGGGGACAATCATCATCGTTATCCTCATCCTCATCATATCCAGTTACTGAGAGTTATTACATTATAGGGGAATTGTTACATCATGAGGTTTATATAGGATCTCCTGAAGATCAAGATCACTGACATACTGACATCATGGAGGAGGTACTTGGAAAGGGGGACAAGCATTCAGTTACTAAGAGTTACTGTCTTTCATTATTGGGATATAATTACATTATCCGGTTTTAAAGGATGTTCTGGCAGTTGAGTGAGCCAACATGCAAGACGAGACAAAATGGATTTCATTATCATCATTCCAGTAATTCGCTAACCTGCCTTGACTCACATATGAACGTAACTGCCATCCCATTCCTAACCCATAGGGTTCAATATGATATCAGTCCACCTGTTGCAGCTATTACAGCTTCAACTCATCTGTGAAGGCTGGCTGTCCACAAGATTGAAGAGTTTTTTTGACCATTTTTCCAAAGGTGCGTTGTTGAGGTCACACACTGATGTTGATCAAGAAAGCCTGGCTCTCAGTCTCCGCTGTAATTCATCCCAAATGTGTTCTATTGGGTTCTGTGCAGGCCAGTCAAGGTCATCCATGTCCAACTAACTTTGAACATAATTCCAATGTTGCTAGAACAGGTTGGACAGATTTGAAACACAATATTACAATACAGATGTTTCAACAATGTCTAAATGTGCTTCTTGTCTGGATAATTAAAACAAAACAAGTTACAAGAGTTCAGTGCAGGTACCTACCAACCAGATTTCACAGTCTGGTTGCCAGACGTGATGTTGCTGAAGTAGTACGATGGTGATGCCAGTATAACTGTGTTGGTGGCCAAGGGGTGTGATGTAGTGTGACATGGTGACAAAAAGACAATTCTACAAAGTATTCTATTGAAGGGGATCCAAATAGTGGTTGCCAAGAGAGCACTAATTCAAAGTTCTCGTTTTTCCAATCACGTCTCAAAAAATGTGTCACAGTAACAAGTAAATATGGCATCACTTTCGGTGGGAACAGGTTTTCATGCCTGGTCCCGTCTTGCCAGTAACTGATGTTTTGGCATCAAGTCACAGCCACAAGCCGAATAGTCACAGGTTCACAAGAAAATCGTGTGCAATACAAGTACGAGAATACAGGTTGTTCTGTGATGACTTGTTTTCAATTTGCTCATCGTTTCACATCATTTGACGTCCGATTCCAGTGTTACCATTTCTACCACCACCACCACAAAACTAAACAATAGCAACAACTTAACTTGGGCCTGTCTGGGCAACATTGCCAGTAAGTTTAGTATTGCTAGTTAGGCTAGTATTGTCCCAACCGTATCTCACGCCTTTCATGAAGTTTTCACGAAAAAAATGGGGCAAATAACTACAAAGGACGTGGTGCATTCACGTTATTGCCCATTTTTCGTGGTTGGACAACGCTTCCGCTGCCTATTCATTTGAATTGCCCGACTGCTGCCTAGCGTGCCTAGCGACTCGTGGTCGATTTACAATTGAGCCTCGTGGTTGATTTACGATATGCATGCGTTTGTCATTGACACAAACTCGACAGACAGTCATATGACATTAAATAAACGCTGCACCATTAGCTCCATTGTACCTAACAAGGTAGGTAGATTGTATTGTTACTAAAAAATACTAAAAACCTAACAAGAACCCACTACACAGTTGATCTAATCAGCGGTTACGTGGCGCTATTCCGACATGTCGCTATTCCGACATTGATGTCTATTGTCGGAATACCGGCGCGAGTTATGCAATTTCTTTGGTTTGTGCTACGTTGCTCAGCTTTTACCAGTTTAGGGAGAGTGCATACAGTTACCCTAACCCTAACACTAACCCTGACCCTGACCCTAACCCTAACCCTAACCCTACGGTATGTCGGCTGTCGGAATAGCGGTATGTCGGAATAGCGATTGCCCCCCCTAATCAGTAGAGTCAGCTGATTGCAAGACAAGTGGTTACTCAGATAAGTCACCTGTATTGGAGGGAAATTTAGTTTTTTAACTTTTATTTTTACTTGACATCTCTGAGTATTGTATAACAATCATTGTATTATCATTATTACCACCAGACTATGGGCAATTGTCAGCTTTAAAAGTGATTCAACAAATTGCAGTCCTCTTAAGATGACGGCCCTATAAAAAAGGTGGGTAGAAAGGACCTGGTGGAACTGAAGCAACTACAAGCCTCTTTAATTCTCCAGTGAAAGATCATACACTGTATATGGCAGTAAGCCATGAACCCTTTCGATAACAGAAAAAGTGCAGCAGTGCAGAGTGAGATGGCCTAGAGAGTAGTGGTTTTCCCCCTCCATGGTCTTCAAACCATGTGGTTTCAGAGCCTGCATATCACCCCTAGAGATATAAACCCTACAGACAGAAAAGCAAATAACACTTAAAAAAGGAGACTTTTTTTGAATTGCATATTATGTCCATCAAGTAGAGCATGGTAAAGCTGCTTTTAAATTATGATGGCTGAGAAGAGTAAAGCCCTCCGTCCTTTAAGCAGATCAAGAACAATTTTACAGCTCCTGCAGAGACACAGCTTTTAAATCATGCCAATGCCATCTGAAGTCTCTCCACCTCACTCACAACTAAGACACCCCATTAGTTAAATTAGCAGTGTTAAAAGTCTTAGTGGAGCATAGTGGAGATGTTTTTTTTTGTATTTTGCATAGAAATGTGTTCATTCATAAGCACAGCAGGCAGGCAAGCTGAGACATGCAGAAGAGATAATGGACAACCGGTTCCCTTTTGGCCTCCGTTTACTGCAGATGGCATATTTCAAATGCTTCATGCATGCTACTTTTTTTTTTTTTTTTTACAATGGAGGCCCTCGGAATACATATGTATAACCAAAAAAACAAACAGGTGTTTTTGTGAAGACATTGTAAGGCACTACTG
This sequence comes from Engraulis encrasicolus, assembly GCF_034702125.1. Taxonomy (NCBI): domain Eukaryota; kingdom Metazoa; phylum Chordata; class Actinopteri; order Clupeiformes; family Engraulidae; genus Engraulis; species Engraulis encrasicolus. The sequence goes on from NC_085863.1 coordinate 55,305,035, forward strand.
GTGCAGCTGATCGCTTTTTAAATACAATAGTAAAACCACAACAAAACGAACATGCACACCGCAATAGCATTAATGTACAATTCTACTAAAAGCAAGGCCAAGGGCATGGTAGTTATTATGGCCGTGGGAAACACCTTTTGTCATTCGTCATTTTTATTTGGCCAGGGACCCTTACTTGAGCAGTTTCCTCCATCCACCCCAAGAACTCCCCTCATGACCACGTTTACTGTAATTTATGTCTAGGGTTGTCTTTTGTCTGTGCTATGACGGCGGGGATAATGAGTATTAAGTGTCTAAATATCACACAGATCCGTTTCAAACTGCTCTGCGGTAGGTGCAGTAGCATTGCCATTTGTTACATAGTACTGTAACAACCGTTTCAACTTTCCACGTACGCCTGAGAGCCCCTGCTCTACTACTCCCTTCATCGCCACAAGCTACACATCCACATCCTGTCAGAGTACAGCTGGGGGAGACAAAACCTGTGCGTCAATCAGGCTGTTTTTCATTGCACAGTTGGACTATTATTCATTCTACAATTGGACTAGGTCATCTAAAGCCCTGCTTTGGCCGGCTTACATTCAGTGAAAAGTAAATAGATCCGGAAGAAACTTTCAATTTTTTTTTCATTTTTTTTTGCATTTGTCATAATCCCTACAAATAATTACGTCATCCCACGCACTAAGCCTCTGCAGGATGGGGAGGCTTAATACCACACATCGCCATAACAACTAAATAGGATTCCCACACGATGTCTAATAAATTGAGGATGTTCCGCAGTGTCATACATGAAACAAGTGCAAAAAAAATATTACTGTAGCATCCTATTATGCAATCTTATTCAAAAACAATGTCTGCCATGTATTGTTCATACTCCAAAAGGAAACATGAAAAATATGACTTCATGAATATTGGTCTTTTGTTTGTGGTTTATTAAAAAAAAAAAAAAAGTACACACAATTAATATAAAAAGATCAAGTTGACTTCTATGCAAGAAACATATGGTGTTATAATTCCTGGCATCATCTTCCAAAGCCATTCACTTTCACTACACAAGGCAAATGATTGCTCCCACTGTGTCCTACAATTGAAAAAGAAACAAGGCTGTGATGAAGCTCCTTTCTAGACCACAGCTCTGCCAACGGTGAGACTGCTGTTTTTATGGATCTGAGACGAGACAAGGGTCCATTCCCAAAGGTATAAAAACTCTCGGACAGGTACTGAAGGTCCTGGGGTAACCGTGCCAGGGAGGTGGTTTGAGGACAAGCTGTACCCTGGCTGTGTGAAGCGAGAGCTTATCATCAGGGATGGGGGGGTGGACGCCTCGCCTCACATCACCTCTTCCCCATCACAAAGCTGGGCACCTCCGCATCATCATCGGCCTCCTTCGGCTCCGCCTCCCCCTCACTGGACGACGACGACGACTTAGAGTCTGTGCAATAAAATGACATTACATTACACATGGAAGCCCATAATATCCATGACTTTAATCAAACAGAAACGTCACATCACAGTGAGGTCACTTCAGGCAAATAGGGGACGCCTGGGGACACCTGACATGGGTATACCCACAGACTGCTCCAAGCCAGAACAATAAAATGACATTATATTACATTTAGCAGATGCTTTCATTCAAATGGACTTATAACTACAGCTATAAACAACATACAGTGAGTGGGGAGACTACAGAATACATGTGCATAACAAGATTTGTGCAGGTGAGTAGGGTTGTTTGTTGGAATATTCATCTACAATGGCCTTTAAAGGCCATAGCTTGTGGAGGGCCATGCTATACATGAATTTTAATCAAACAGAAACATTTCAGTGAGGTCACTAAGGACAAATGAGGAGGATGGCTGAGGACATCGGACATAGGTAGCCACAGATACACTACATGGATTACGCATTCTCATAAATATTACAATTTAGATAGAAATTAGAAAAGAGAAATGGATTGGGATGGAGGGGAAATGAATTGTCCTGTATGTCTGTTTGGACATGTGTTGTGGGTTTGCTTGATTGAAGAAAAAATCAAATGTAGGCAGTTGTTTTTTAATTTGGGGGGAAATTTTGAGCAGTTGTGACTTATGTTTAGGGGGATGGCAGATCAGAGCAAGAAAAATAGTGCCGTCTTGCATCCATGGTTGATGTGCCCTTGAGCGAGGGAACTAACCCCGCATTGCTCCAGGGACTGTATCTTGTACTGTACCCAAATAACTCCAAAGTCACTGTGGATAAATAAGTGTTCTCACCTTCAGTTTTCCGACTCTCCTGTTTGGCCTTCTTTGCCAACAGCTTCTTCTGTTTCAGCTTGTCCCTAGGAGATAAGAACACAAGACCATTTTCTCACACGGCTGAAATCGCTCAGCTGTTCTGAATCACTGGGTTAGTTAGTGCTGCTACAATTCATTTCATAAAGTTGCACCAAGCAATGTGTGGTAAAATGGGTTGATGCAGACATCTCAGTCAAAACTGAAAATGCACACATCATATGTTCCAACTTGTTCCTGTTGGAAGATGTTCATCAGCTTCTAGTAAGGGAATTAATGTTGATTTCAGCCATGTTTTATACTAAAATGCATTTGTCATGATGGCCCTATGCCAATCTAGCTACAAGGTTCTTACACTCTCTTATATACGGCTCTGACACTCAGTGTTTAAGAGCGCACTCTAGTGGCCAAAAATATGCCAGCACAGTTTTGTTTTGCTACTGGATCCCTTACAAGCTTACAGCACATCAGTTCAAAGAGATGTAAAGTGATAGCAATGCAAGGGGTTTGCTAATGAGACCAATGTCATACCTCTTCTTGCGGCGTTTGGCAGTTCTATCTTCTGCAGCTTGCTTGTTCTCCTCTATTTTGTCCAGGTAGTCCTCATCTTGCTTTTGCTGAGGCCCACCATTTACACCAGGGAGAACAAATAACATTTTAGGTGCCGGATTTACTGATGTCAAGAACATATTGGAACAACATCTTTTCATATAAACAATCACTTAACTTGCCATTTTTTGCAGAGAAATGTAAAAGCTAAATACACACATAACTTTCCATTATGTGTATAACTGCAGGTCCCAATAAAGTAAAATACACTGCTCTAGGGAGCAGGATGATGGTCGAAGACTAAATGGCCCGTTAGCCATCTCTTGGTGAACAACACTAAAATGTGACTGTCATGATGCCAGTTGTTCACCGTTATTGTATAATTGTATGGCACTGAGCTTTATCACCTTTTCTGACATTCGGTCCAGGTGGTCCTGTCTCTGGTATTCTCTTCGGCGTAAATGTCTGTAGACGTGAAACTCTCCACTGCCAGCACCCGCACTGGATCCTAGGGAGAAAAACATGGTGTTCAGACCAGACGCTTTTGCACACTCTCTGCTGTTCACGCTGATGACCCACGACTGCTGTGTCAGATTTGAAACGAAATCACATCATAAAATTTCGAGGTGACGCAACAGTGGTGAGCCTCATCAATGATAACTCAGCATACAGAGAGGAGGTACAGCAACTCATCAGCTGGTGTGAGGGGAACAATCTGCTTCTCAACGTCAACAAAACAAAAGAAATGACTGTGGACTTCAGGAAATAACAACCAACACACATTCCACTCATCATCAATGGCAGTGCAGTGGAGTTCCTTGGAGTGTACATCACAGATGACCTCACATGGACCACCAGGATTTCTTTACACTTGAATGACCACGCTGGTTAAAAAGGCGCCGACACGACTGCACTTCCTGCTGAGGATGAGAAGAGCCAACCTTCTCAAATCCGCACTCACCACCTTCTACAGGGGTGCCATTGAGAGCATCCTGACCAGCAGTGTCTCTGTCTGGCACAGCAGCTGTCTAGATGCAGACAAGAAGGCACTGCAGAGGGTGGTGAGGAGGTCAGCATCCTTACCAGCCATTCAGGACAAGTACACTTCACACTGTTCCAAGAGGGCATTGAATATAATCAAAGACCCCACTCACCCAGCATACAAACTGTTCGCCTAACTACAATCAGGGAAGAGCTACCGCAGTATGCAATGCCGCACAAGCAGATTGGGAAACAGCTTTTTCCACAATCTGTCAGACTCGTCAACTCACTGATGAAAACTACATGAACCTATCAAAGACACTGAAGAGCATGAACATTTATTTCACCATGCCTCTTGCACTTAACTGTCCACACCTTATATACTGCATCGATGTCAGGACATAACCTAGACGACCACCGATTGTACTCTCTGCTGTGTGTGTGTGCGTGCGTGGCGCGAGCGACTGTGTCAGAGACAGTATGCAAATTACGGGTAATGTATGTTCTTACTGCACTGTCTCTGTGTGTGTGTGTGTGTGTGTGTGTGTGTGTGTGTGTGTGTGTGTGTGATTTTTTTGAATGTCTTATATGTATGTTTAGTTTAACAGCACATTGGAGATTGGTCAAATGCAATTTCAAACTTCTGTGCTAACCCTGTTACATAGTTCTTTGACAATAAAGTACACTTAGCGTGACTTGACTAGCTGGACAGGTGCGTAGGATATTATCCCAGTGAAGCTGTCATTCAAGTGTAAAGAAATCCTGCGCACAGTCCATTCCACCCGCAAACATTAATACAATGTCTATCTAATAACTGAAGAAGGTTGGATGGCTGAAACGTTGTATTAAAGTTTGCTGATGTAATGGACAGTGTGCAGGACTTCTTTACACTTGAAAAAACATGGTGTGACACTGAAATGCATAAATGAAAAATAAACACTTTATGAGCATTTCTTGTGTCGCTGATGGTGTTCTGGTAATGCCACTATGGCTTCTTGGGGGTGGACAAATTATCAGCTGACCAGTATTTTAGCCCTGGTACTTCAGTCACGCAGTGTCATGTTTCAGTCCAGTCTCATATCCATCGCATTATTTTTCGATGCCATTTGGCCAAGAGACAATGTTGGACACCAAAAACACCGTTACCAAGACCCTTCCCTAAACCCAACAGTCAGTGAGGTGATGTTGCCATGTGGGTGTAGTTTTGAGTGGAGAGAAAACAGCTTTAGACACCAAATGGCCTGGTGCCAAGGAGTAGAAAAGTGGAATGTTGGAATGATACTGTGTGTGACTGTGTGTAACAATTACAGTAGATGGGTGTGTATAACCAGTGTTGCCAGATTGGGCGGGTGCTCGCCCAATTGGGCTACTTGGGATGAGCGTCGGCGGGCAAAAACGGGAAAAATTGGCCATTTGGCGGTTTTTTAAGCCGTTTTGGGCCCATAGAAGTCAATGTAATCTGTTGAATTTGGGCGGAATTTAGCGCATTTTGGCGGTTTTTGAAAACCTTTTGGGCGGGATTTGGTCAGACACATCTGGCAACACTGTGTATAACACTGCACTCAGGACTTTACTACCTGTCTCATACAGCAACAGTGAAGGTAAAGGTATTTTGGAAGTATGGTTGACACGATTGGGCGCGGAAATTTAATGAAATAAGCAATCATATATCTCAGTAAAGCATCTAATGCAGACCACAAGGTACAGGAATTAAAAGGGTAGAACGTTTGATGGCTCACCTAGACCAAACCAACTGTAGACTGGATACGACACATAATCTCTACCTACTGTCATTCTTATGTGTGACTCCAGTGTGTGTGTGTGTGTGTGTGTGTGTACTAGTCTACTGCATACACTGCACTGTGTCCAAACACTGATGGCTGTCCCAAAATAAGCTTCAAATAAGCATCATTCAAGTAATGTGAAGTAATAGTGCAAGTTCCATCACAGTTTTTTTTTTTAAGAAAGGGGCTGTGGTTCCATAACGCAGGGATACCACAGGCATTGCTTCCTTAAAAAAAATTGTGGGGATATCATGAAGAATGCACATGGTTGTAAACGATAACACAATAAGTAAGCACAATGAGGTCAATGGGTAGCTCTAAGCAAGATGGGCCAACCATGATTCAGTAAACATAGTCCACTAGCACGGTTGGACAGTGAAACCTACCCATAACATCTCGTACGAACTCTGGAGGAGCACGAGGATTCCAATCTTTCGGTCTTTCGGGGATAGGTGCAGGTTTGTCCTAGCAACAAATACGAGACGAAAAATGGACAAGAATAACTTTGGTTAGCTAGAATACATTCACCAGTGTCGTTAGTTGAAGAGTTGCAATGAAGCTAGCGCCGAGGAGTCATGCTATAGCAACTTGTGAAATGAAAACACACTGCTAGTCGGAAGAAATTTTGTTGCAAATCTTACAGGGTTGCGCATAAGCCTTTCCAACTTCAGTCGCTGTTCTTCTGCGGCATTTTTAGCAATAATTAGAGGCTGTGGTTCCTTTCCAGGCTTGCCTGGCTTGCTGGGCTTTGCATTGGCCGCCATGTTTCCTAGATCTCTACTTCTGCTCCTTCACTGACTCGCCATTAAAACCACATCGCCCTCTAGCGCTTAGATGGTGAGTTGACTGGCAGAAGTCACGCCATGTGGAATTCTCAATGGTACAGTAATTGGGAATTCTAGATGCACGCATTTTTAGCAGGCTTGGTTAGGCTTAGCTTGCTTGTGACCATATCTCGATTCTCGAGAGCTCTAAATTAACCTTTTTCATCACCAGCCAAAATGACTAGTGCATGTTAATCTTACTAGCCCAACAACACTGAGTCATGAGCTGATATTTTCTACCTGCCAAACTGAAATTTCACCTGCACCAAATTTCACCGGTTGGCTGGTGTTAATTTAGACAGGGCCCACACATAGGTGACATTTCATGAGGCAAATGTTGGCCGGCCTATATGAAATAAGACAATATCTCTATCCGTTTCTCTCTCTCCCATTTAGGACAGTCATGGGTAAGTCATCCTCCTCCACGACTGAGGTACCCTGAGCATGGTACCGTCCCGCCGCACTGCTCCCTAGGGGCGCCATTGAGGGCTGCTCCCTTGCACGGGTGAGGCATAAATGCAATTTCGTTGTGTGCAGTGTTCACTTGTGTGCTGTGGAGTGCTGTGTCACAATTACAATGGGAGTCAGAGTTTCCCAATGGGCTTTCACTTTCACTTATTAGTCTGAAGGCTACATTGTGCATGTCTGACAGACTGCATTTCACAATTTAGCGTCATTACCCCACTCCACCCCATTCCAACATATATTTCCAGGAATCTTTAAGGAATTAATTGAAATATGATATGTATTATTTAAATGTATATGACAGTCAGATATGTCACTATCATAGTCATGTTGATAATGAATTATAGGCTACTGTAGACAAGGCCTAAAATGCATCCCTACGAATGCGGCACGGCGGTCAAATCTAACTATATAATTGCATCCTCACGTTTCACTGCAGGTTAGGAGTAATGTCTAGGACCAGGGCTCTAAATTAACACAGCCAACCTGGCTGGTGGAGAAAAAAGTTAATTTAGGGCCGGCCCTGTCTAGGACCAACTGAAAGACAAACAGAACTAAAAAAGTTGATGAACAAGAGCAGTAGCACATGGTAGCTCAGTGAGGCATGTAATCTCTCTTTTCTAATTTTCATAAACACCCACTAACTTGTCTGCAATCTCAGTGCAGCTGGCTAGTGTCTTTTAACTTGCTAAATGTGATGGAAGAATTAGGTCTAAGGATGCTCCGCTCTTAGCGTGAGATGAAACGTTCATACATCTCCATACATCTTTATCCCCCATTAATGCACACACAGAGATTCACGTAATGGATATATATTTAATATTTAATGATGAAAAATAAATTATATGGTTGTATATTGATGATAGTAATTTGATTGTGAAATGGTGTGTAAAATCTGATGAGTGTATGTGTAATAATGTGGTGTATGTGCAGTGCAGTGGAGTGGACTCGGACTGTGGACGTGGAGTCGTTAGTGATGGAGATTGAGACTCTGCTGCTCTGCTTTTCCCTTGTCTTTGTCCCCCGAGCAATGTTGTGGTCCACAATGTCATTGAAGTCTGGGGGGGGAGTAAATTAGACTTAAATACACTGAAACAACACTGCACTGTGAAAGCCTACGTATAGGCCTACATCATTCACTTCATTGAAATGTTTCAATTCCAAACAGTTTTACCTCACTTCTTTCATCACACTGATTTGAGACGCGGCGCCACTGCCTTATCTCTTGTCTTTGTCCCCAGAGCCCGTGGTCTGTAAGGCCTCTGAAGTCTGTGTGGAACAAACTGAAATAGACTCACTAGGTTAGGATTGTACAGGTAGCTGTTAATATCTGCTGGGCATTGCTGCCTGTCGCACCTCCGCCGGTGCCCATGGGTCAGCGAGAGAAAATAAATAATAAGACTTGTGACACAAACATCTTTATTATATCAATTACTAAACAAACATAGGGAATACACATTCATAATGCATGCACAGGGGGTGCCTTCCTCAACCACCTTTGCAGGTAGCTGTAGCCTTACACCAGAAGCAGATGTCATCAGGTGGTGTCCAGCCTTCTCTGCTGTGTTTCGGCCCTGAACCACAACACCGCCCACTCCAGCTGGTGGGCCCACAGTGAGTGCCAGTCTCACTGCCCATCTGCTCCTGGCGTACAGCTTTCCTCCTCTCTCTAACACCAACAATACATATGATAAGCATACAAAAAACAATAATAACTAAATAAAAGACAGTTGAGCTGTTTGGTGTTCTTTGGCTGTTGGCTTTAACCCCTTCCAAGCAGCTGTGCTCGGGTGCGTTGGTTGCTGGAGCGGCAACAGTGTTGAGTGAAAGGTGCCAAATGCGCAAGGCGGTTGGGATATAGGCTTGCTGTTCCCTGCAGCTGCTGTCTGGGGGTTAGGTGTTCTTCCCCAAATTTCTGTCCTTTCTCCGCAGCCAGAGCCAAAAGCTCCCTTTCTCCGCCTCCTCTGCCAGTTCCTTTGTTACCTTCTTAAGCCTCCTTCAGGTGACTCCCACGTCCTTTAGGAGGCGTATAGTCGACAACGCCATAAAGCCTCTGCATCTAACCTCCACTGGGTAGATGGAACCTCCCGGCACTCAGCAGCCAGCTCAGAGTACTTGGCCTTTTTTCGCTCGAAGGCAGCCTCAATCCCTTCCTCCATTGGCACGGTGAGCTCAATGAGGGCCACCGCTCTTGCCTTTGTGGACAGTGTTGCCAGATGTAGCTGATGACTACCCGCCCAAAATGTGTTCAAAAACCGCCAGGAGGCACTAAAACCCGCCCAATTTCAATAGGGGCTCAGAAAGTCTTTTTGGGCCGATATATTGAAGTGAGTTGCGTCGGAGGCTGCTAGTACATACATTTAGGTGTATTTATTTGCTTTTTATAGCTTTGAAATGGCTAGTTAGTTGGTCTTTTCATCCAGTCAAAGCTGAAATTTCACCTGTATTTGGCCAGTTGGCTGATATAATTTAGAGCCCTGACGTTTGTAAAACTTGACTCCACATTGCAAAACAGTTGTACTTGTTGCTTGTATGTGACGACATAAGACCACTTTTGGGAATAAAATGACAAAGCAGGCAACAGTAGGCCTTCTAACCCAGTGTTTCTCAACCTTTTTTTTAGACGAGGCACCCTTTCAATTCATGAAACATTTCCAAACCAACTATTGCATCCGATACCACACAAGATTAGAAAAGTAACACATTTGGAGACGTCACGCGACCTACGTTTGAAGTTGCAGATGACTGGGACGACCTATATTTACTTTATTGTGCGTAAATGGCAAATGAAAGATTCCAGTTACTAGCATTAATTTATCAATTTAGACAAATATGTATTATATTATATAATTTATTTATCAGCCACGTTTCCGCGGCACCCCTGAGGGGAGACTGTGGCACCCCAGGGTGCCTCTGCACCCCTGTTGAGAATGAAAGAGTGTTCTAACCCATCACAATCAGTCAATTATTCCAGTACAGAAGAACAGAGCAGGTATCATGCCGTCAACCCATAACATGCCAGCAGAGATTCTTTAAGTATGCCAGCACATAACTGCACATACTAAAACAGCGAAATATAGGCCTATTCACTCAGCAGCCTGTGCTAATAATGGAAAAAGCCAGTGACTTACCCTCCACAGGCTGCGTGTAGCCTCAATAGCCTACATCATCGTCATAACTCCGAAATCATGCTGATGAAAACTGCTATCCAAGTCGTTGTCAATAAAGTCAAATACTTCCACAGAGCATAGGGTACGGTCCCCGTAGCAGTCAATTGAACGTCTCATCTGTAGACTCATCTGTAGACTGTAATCCGCGGAGTTCATGGCTAGCTTAGCCTCAGCAAAATTCGGTTGAATAGCCTTCCTTTCACTAGGTAGAAAATATTCCACCACCACCACGTTCGAAGAGGTTGGCATCTGTAACATCATCAGACGGTTCTTCAGCTTTATTCGGCTTGCATGTAAAATAGTAAACAACTTAACTAGAGGTGCACAAGTTCAGCTCGCTCTCTGCGCGCGCTGGCTGTGACTGTGTGTGTGTGTGTGTGTGTGTGGGACGTCTGTGTAACCTAGGAGACTACTAGACTCTACTACTACATTTTGCAACATTTCACATGGCGCTGCATATTTTATGCACCTTGTCAAAAACTCAGCTTTGGGCAGCAATCAAATGTTCGATTGCATTACAGAATAATTTGGATTTACTCAACACTTATCAAATTAAATGTCAAGTAGGCCAATCACCCTTTCCTTTGTCAAAGCTGTACGGTGGTTGGTTGTCATTTACTAAAGTCTAAAAAAACCCTCCGTTTACCCTCCGAGTCTCTCGCTACCATGACAACTACTCTGCCGCCTTCCAATCTCAGTTTAGGAACTTCAGGGTGGCCAGCTGACATGGGTGATGTAGCCAAGGCTAAATGTGTTGTCTGAACATTGGAGGGGGCACAGAAAGGGTAGAGCCTAAGCTACAGAGGGATTAAAAAAAAAAAAAAAACCGCCCAACTCATCTGAAAACAGCCCAATTGTTACACACCCGCCCAAGAGCGTTCCTTCCCGCAGAAACCAACGCAAAACCGCCCAATTGGGCGGGAAACCGCCCAATCTGGCAACACTGTTGTGGACCACGCCACTGTGGGAAACAAGAGCTTTCTGTCCAAGTCGACCTTGGGCCTTGATGTTTCTCTTTGCCCGATGCTTCTGATCCCTCCTTCCGCGACAAAGGTGGTGGGGTCCTCTGTCAGCGATGGTATTCTGCTATCCTGTCTGCACTCCTCCAGTACTTCGGCTAGCTTTCTCAAGACTTGGTCGTGGCACCATCTGTAGCGGCCTTGTGATAGCACGATTTTGCAGCCTGACAATGATAATACATTACATTACAATACAGCAAGGTATTGACATTAACTGTTTCGCTAGCCGGCCACTGTGTCTAGTGGTTTTCCCGAGTCCCTAGCCATCCAGCTATTCTACAAGCCACAATTTTTTAATCATGACGCTGTACATCTAACCTCAGAAGATGTGCTTAAAGCAAGAAGATGAGTGTATGGGTTTCGACATGGAAATAAAACAAACAAATAGAAACTGAGTAACTGAGCTTTTTGTTGAACTTAAATACAAACAATGATGCACTGCTGTAGTCGACAAGGCCTCTGGAGTCTGTGAAAAAAATAGAATCGGTTAACACACTATAACAACAATTCTTTGTACATTCACTTCATTTAATTTTTTTTTTTAATTCCAAACATTTGTTTTACCTCTCATGAGTCATTCCTTCCTTGGGAGTTGTCTCTGGCGTTTTGTGATGTTTTTGGGTGAGCTCCACGTAATGTTTTTTGCAAGCTAGCTCCGTTCTCCTCCAGCCAACCCACCCAGCAGGTTCTTCCCCTTTTGTTTTTCCTCATTTGAGTCAGTGACCCGTTCCAATCTCTTCTCTTAAATGTCCTTCTGAATTCTCCTATCAATCATGTTATACTTTAATAGATTCTTCCTGAAGATGCCCCCTCCTCTTCATTTCTCCTCCTATTCACTCCTCCTCTACCTCATACTCTTCCTCCACCTTCTCCCCTCCTCCTCCTATTAATTCGTTCCTCCTCCTCACTCTTCCTCATTTCCCTCTTCATTCCTCCGCCTGAATCCTCTTCCTCCTCTTCCGCTCCTCCTCCTCATTTCCCCTCCTCATTCCTCCACCTCCTCTTCATTCCTCCTTATCCCACTCTTCTTTCCTCTTCATTTCTCCCCGATACCTGTCTTTCAGCTCCTCCATTTCTCCTGTGTCGTCGTCGTCCCCCCCCCCCCCCCAATTTCTGCCTTCATAAACAGCCTCTCAACCTCTATACTAATGCTGCTGAGCTTCTTTAAAGGGATACTGTGTGAGATTTTTAGTTTTTTATTTCCAGAATTCATGCTGCCCATTCAATAATGTTACCCTTTTCATGAATACTTATCACCAGCATCAAATTCTAATTATTTATTATGACTGGGAAAACTGCACTTTTCATACATGTTCTCCATGGTCCGCCATTTTGAATTTCCAAAAATAGCCATTTTTGCTGCAAAAATGACTACTTGGACCATACTAGAAAATATGTGTTTATACTTAGATAACTTTCATGTAAAGATCAAATTTGGCAATTGGCAGCCCAGTTTCAATTAGTGAAGGGCATGGCGATTCTTTCCCGCCAGTTTGTTCTCTTCGTTCAGTTCTGCTGAGGAGACTAAACTATCACCTGAAACCTATTTTGCAGATTAATTTTATTTATTGAACAGTATCACCCATTAAAAAAAGTATAAAAGATCATTTACAAGTTGCATTACCAACTTGAAGTATGCCTTTGTCTCTACCACGTTAAGTTGTGTATTCGTGGTCATGGAAACCATTGGCTGGAGTTCACTGGCTCCTCGTTCACCAACGAGAGCTCAGCTCGTTCAGAGCTGTAAACTGTGGACTAGGTGAGCTGCTGAGCTCCAAACAGTGTTGCCAGATGTGTCTGACCAAATCCCGCCCAAAAGGCTCTTAGAAACCACCAAAATGTGCTAAATTCTGCCCAAATTCAACAAATTACATTGACTTCTATGGGCCCAAAACGGCTTAAAAAAACGCCAAATGACCAATTTTTCCCATTTTAGCCCGCCGACGCTCATCCCAAGTAGCCCAATTGGGCGGGTACCTGCCCAATCTGGCAACACTGGCTCCAAATTCTGAACTAAATACCTGGTATGTGTAAAAGCTCTGATAGTATTAAGCTATCACATTAAAAGATAAAGTGGCACCCCTTTGCGCAGATTAAAATGCTCATTGGACGACCACTTCTGCTACTGACTGACAATAGGATTCACGCATGAACGAAGTGACGAGAGGCGGGGAACTAGTTCGCTTCGTTCAATTCTAAGACTCGTTCAAAACGACCGGTTCGTTCATGAACGACACATTACTAGTTTCAATGAGCAGCATAGTTGCAGTACCTTTTCCTGCACAGTGTCCCTTTAAAGGGCTATGCCACTTTTTGGGGGGCATAACACAGTTAAAACTGTTGGCCAGAGTTTATAAAGGTAAGCCCATGTCTTGCTCTAAGACAAGTTAAAAGAGGGAGAATGTTGCTAAGCTAGTGAAAGTCAATGGATCCGTGTAGCTGATCCATTGACTTTCACTAGCTTAGCGACATATTCCCTCTTTTAACTTATCTTAAAGCAAGACAACACTTAACATAAAAAAGACATTTTACCACCTTTATAAACCCCATCCAACGATTTGAACTGTATTAAAAGCCACAAAATACTAGAGGTGCTAAACTCGAATCTTTGAGGCGTCCGGATTGATTGGATCATTCCAAGGAGGGTATCCGGATTAGACGGATCAATCGGATCACACGGATCACTTATTTAAAATAAATATAAATCAATAAAAATAATGTATTTTTTAAAAACGTTTCTGCCGTTAAGTAGCTATGCGCCTCGCCTTTGTTGTTCCATTTATCAATTCACGTTGATAAATCAAAGAGTAGGCTAAGATCAACAAAACTCACTTTATGAATGTAACACTTCCTAAACTCATGCTGCGATCCGACCCACCTGGGTCTCCTCACTAAACATGCAACCACAACTCGAACAGCCTTTGGCAGCAGTGAAACGGCATGTTCCTGATTTTGCAATAGCCTTAATACTGTGTGTGTTTGTATTTAAGAAGACTAAACGTCAAACATTTGGGAGCAGAAGTCTAGTTGAGCTGGGACAGTCAGGAGGCGAGCAGCAGATGACCACTCGCTTCGGCTGCCGAGTTGCCTTGCGACTCACACACTCGTGGCAAAAACGAAACTTAAGCGTTGATCCGATCCGTAGGGGATTCGCTGCTACCAACAACTCAGTCAGGATTCGTCTCACCGAGTCGCCGAGGGCGCCGCTGCTGAGTGACTCGGACGAGGGGAGTGACAGCAGCAGTGGCTTTAAAGACTACTACGCTGTAACGCAGTGAGTGATAGTAGAGTCATGTCTGTAGACTATAATTTCCCTAAGAGTAGCCTACAGACTGAGATGTTAAAGCGTTGGCAGAACACTATTAACATTAAAATGTAGACCTCAACAGAGTCAGAAGCACGCATAGGGAGCAGGGATCCGCGACTCAAACACTCAAATGGCCACAACGTAGGCTGGACGGATCAAACAGGCTCGATGAATGACGAGGCGGGAGTTGGTTCAGTTTTACTCAGTGAGTGTTCGTGACTGAACAGCATACTAGGGAGATTAGAGAATGGCTGTTGTAGTCAACTAAAGAGGATATATTCCGGTTTCACAATTTCTTGCGCTGTAACTGCCATTTTGTTGACATATTAATGAAATGCCGTCTGACCCGCCTTTGGCGGATCAATGCACGACAGCCATCCGGTCTGTTCGGATGAGGTCTTGACCCGGATCTCCAACCGGATCCTCCGGGTTTTTTATCATCTCTACAAAATACCCCTTTAACCGTGGGAAACGCTGCAGACGGCTGCGCAGAGTTACACTTATGTTGAAAAATAATGATTTTGTCATTGAAAATGAGTTTTAAAAAGTCGCTAGATGACATTTTCAGTTGCCAGGGACATCAAAAAGTCGCTAAATCCGCAACACTGTGCGGGTAAAGGCACGGGATGTCAGAGATGCTGGCTCTGTGGACATTTTAATTGTAAGGGCAGGCTATAAACATTCATGATCTGAAGATATCAGTGTTGCCAAATTAGCGACTTTATGACGTCCTTGGCGATTAAAAATCTCATACTAGCACAGCCCTTACAAGAACAGCCTAGCCACTCGCTATTATTAAGCCCTATAGTACCAGTTGTTTGTATTAGTTTGTATTAGTTCTATGGTTCGGAGACCAGAATGAATGGGACCCAATAGAGCTAGATGCTAAAAATTTTAATTTTCACCCAGGTCTCATCAACAAAGCTCAGATTTGAATGTCGTTCTGGAGATTTCAATAAGGGTTTCACTCAACAGTATAATAAAAAAGCACATATGTCCGTTTTATTTGTTACAGGAGGCGTTTTTGTTGCTCACTACTCGCTAGCATTTTATTTGCTAAGGATGTGACGTCATAGATACTTAAAAATCACTTTTTAAGCATATGCATGGCTCTAAAGATCTAAAACTCAGCCGTGGGTATTTTCTATATATAGTCTTTCGAAAGCAACATCCGAATTACACAAGAAAAAATCATATACTGAGATAAAGGCACCATGAGGGGTTTTACTCCATAGGACTCCATTCATTCTGGTCTCCGGGCCACCACGTGGACAAGGGTGGAACTGCCCCTTCAGTTCTAAATCTGCCATAGAACTAATACAAACCTGCCTCGTTTCGGCAACCGGAAATACACCGTGAAATCAACCAGTGGTCTCTTACAGAATCTGTGATACTAGCTCCTTTAGCGACTTTTTGAAATGCATGTTTTCAGTGACAAATGTATTGCTTTTCAATATAATTGTAAACCCAGAAATACACCAGCGGCGATCTGAGCGAGGCGAGCGACGGAAGTAATTGACTTTGTATTGAGTCGCGATTCTGGAGACTAGAGCGATTTACGCCACGAACGTGACAGTTTGAAGTTTATCAACTTTCTATGGCGCGGTTCGGCGACAAGCCGCGACAGCCAATGACTGTATAGAGGTCAGTGACCACAGCCAATGGGAAAGCTTGAAAGCTTTGCCTTCTGCCTGTACGGACACACTAGTCTCCTCAATCACTCGTATCGCTTGCTGCTGCACTCTGTCCAGTGTTGCCAGATTTTCTACGACTTATAAGCGACTGACGTTCCAAAAACGAGCCCAAGAGAAGCAACTGACGGGCCTCGTGAAAACAAGCCCAAAAGAAGCGACCGGAGGGGTGAGTTGTCAGTCGCGTGCCTAGTCAGGGAAGACCTTGCTCTTTGAGGGGGTCTGCGTGGCAGCTAAAATCCCCACAAGTGACCACAGAAAGTTTGAGTTACCAATGCTGTAGTAGGGCCACTTGCAAGGATGAGTGAGGAAAAACGAATTGACATTGAGAAACATGTCCAAACACATTCAAATCACCGGCAGAGCAGGAGAAAACAGCAACCCAACCCTGAAAAGAACAAGCCCAAAAAAACCGCAACCCGCGACTTACCAAATTTAAAAGCGACTGCTCAAAAAAAGAAGCCCAAGGTCGCTTATAATAAGCGGACTTGGCAACACTGACTCTGTCGCTTGAATCGCATCGCGCCTGGTCTATTCGCGCGGTAACTCTGCGCCGCCATCAGAAGTGTTTCCCACGTTTAAACGGGCCTTCAGATTAGCTCTAATCTTCAAAAAGTAGCTAGCACAGCCCATTTCTACTGTGGACGAAGGCATGTAGGCACGTTTTCTGTAGATCAGCGTGCCATGCATGACGCTGTGACATAGTACATAACGTCATGTCGTCATCTAGCGTCTTTTCAGCGAGCCAATAGCGACTTTGCGAATATGGTGACATTTTACATTTCGAATTTCAGTTTTACTTTTGTCAAAGCAGTGGTATGATTTTTTTTTTCTTCATACCACCATTATGACACACGATTTCAGCACCACAAGCAGTGTTGCCAAATTAGCCACTTTGTCGCTAGATTTAGTGACTTTTTGACATCCCTGGCGACAAAAAAAACCTCAACTAGCGCCTTCAGCAACTTTTTTAAATGTGCATTTTCAATGACAAATTCATTGTATTCCCACATAATTGTGACTCTGAGCCGCCATCAGAAGCACTTCCCACGGTTAAGCAGAGCAGGGCTGCATAGCAGCTCTGATCTCCAAAAAGTAGCTAGCAACGCCCATTTCTACAGTGGACGAAGGCATGTGGGCACGTTTTCTGTAGGTCAGCGCGCCATGCGTAATGCTAACGACTTTTTAGAGAGCCAATAGCGATTTTCTTTTGGCAACACTGACCACAAGCCTGGACAGCTCGCCGTGCCATATGGCTTAATAAGGCTGCCCCAGCTGCAAATGCTAGAGGGAGAGACTGACAGTGTTGCCAAAAGAAAATCAGCCAAAGTCGCTATGGGCTTGCTGAAAAGTCACTAACGTAACGTATGACGTCACAGTGCCACGCACGGCGCGCTGATCTACAGAAAACGTGCCCACATGCCTTCGTCCACAGTACAAATGGGCGGTGCTAGCTACTTTTTGGAGATCAGAGCTAATCTGCAGCCCTGCTTAACCGTGGGAAACGCTTCTGACGGCGACGGCGGCGCAGAATTATGAATCAGAGTCAGAATTATGTGGGAAAACGCTGAATTTGTCCCCTAAAATGCACGTTTTAAAAAGTCGGCAGATGCACCAAAAAGTCGCTAAAGGCGCTAGATGAGTTTTTGTCGCCAGTGCCCAGGATTCACTGCGGTCGGTGCGGCCAGCCTGCTAGTGCTCATTTAAATTTGTCATATCGGTATGCACGACGCCCCTCAGTCGCTTCTTTTGGGCTTGTTTTTAGGGCGTCAGCCGCTTATTTGTCGTAGAAAATCTGGCAACACTGGTATGAACATATATGAACAACTGTCTGCCAAGAGTTGCACTAGCAGATGTTTACATTTTGTATGCATCACGTCAAGTCTGCACCAAGCACAAATTGCACACTGCCTGAAGTTGTAAGCACTCCTCCAAGCAAGATCCTTTGCACTCTCCCCCTTTTTTCCCTCAATGTAGTGTACAAAAACATCGGAGAAGAAACCTTTTAGCTTCAGATCAAGCATGTATTTTACCAACATCAGTGTAGCAGCCCATTGACAGCATTCAGATCTAATGTCATTAGCACCGTTAATATCCTGCATTTTTCATAATGAAACCTAGACCTAGGACAGGCTCTAGTTGGCAAAATTACGATTGGGGATGGGTCAGGAGAGTGTCTACCGACCGTTTTTTATTTTAAAAAGAGCAACTAGTATAATAACTGAAAGTAACACACGTAGATTTAAACAGAGCGTTTATACTGTTTTTTCTATTGCCATAGAAGCCTTTCTGCCCCTTGTCGCCGTGCGCAGGGGCACTGTTGGTAAACATGAAATCTATCTATACTCCTATAATCTCTGATACAAGTGTCCTCCTCCTGTCATCATATATTATCCATCTTGGTACTGTCGCTGTAGTTTTACAAGTGAGCACCGTCAAACTCACCGTTTCAAAGGTAAATGGGCTTTGAGAAAGGTAGCCTCTATGGGAATAGTGAATTGCGTCCAGTTGCTAAACCCGTAAACTTATGTTTCGCCGTATTTGACGGCAATATGTTGGTGCTTTTTGTATTGGACCATAGTGAGCAAAAGGAACGTCTTCTGATTGGCTTAGCAGGTGTCCTTTATTCCCAGGTAGCAGGACACCTATGATGTCATGAGTCCAAGTTGCTTCTTTTCTAACTTTATGGCGAAGTGCCGTTACTAATTCTATCGCATCTGGTTGTCTAGTCAAGACCGCGTCGTTAGTTCTATCGCATCTGGTTGTCTAGTCAAGACCCCGTTACTAATTCTATTGCATCTCGTTGTCAAGTCAAAAACCCAGTCGTCAATTCTATCGCATTTGGTTGTCAAGTCACCCCAACATTCTGCGCGCATCCTAACATGCCTCCGATAGAGGCGCGTCTCACTAGATTAGGAAATGGTGCCCATAGCAACGTACCAAGCGCAGTGGTGAATCTACTTTCTCGCGAAGCCTTAGATCAACATATTGATAAATTAATACTTAAATGCTGGTAACCGGGTGATAAGCGGAATAGCGGCCTTCGAGGTGTCCGCTATTCCATACTTAGCAGCGAACTATATTTGGTTTCCCTTTGCGTCGTTTCATTTTAAGTGGGGAAAATAAAGCGATAGTTCGGTTCGGATGCTCGGAGTAGCCCACATCCGTAACCTACCATGACACCGTGTAAAGACATAGGAGAATACTGGAGTCGTGGGCCATTCTGTGAACAGTTAACGGGTCATAGCAAATACGCATGACTCCACGACTAGAACTATCCATCATATATATTCTCCTATCATCATGTATGTGCCGAACAGTGAACAATAACCAACTCATGGCGGCAAATGAGGGTAGATAGGCCTATTATGCAGAGAAGTTAAGAAAATAAAAATAAAAAAGAAGCGTGCATGCCCCTCCAAAGTTACAGTGGAAGTTCCAAGAGCAATGGCCATTAGCCCCCGTCCCTCAATCAGTGTTGCCAAAAGAAAATCAGCCAAAGTCGCTATGGGCTTGCTGAAAAGTCGCTAGATGACGTCATGACGCTACGTATGACGTCACAATGTCGCGCGCTGATCTAGAGAAAACGTGCCCACATGCCTTCGTCCACAGTACAAATGGGCGGTGCTAGCTACTTTTTGAGAGCTTATTTGCAGCCCCGCTTAACCGTGGGAAACGCTTCTGACGGCAGAAGTCATAAGTCAGAATTATGTGGAAAAACGATTCATTTGTCACTGAAAATGCACGTTTTAAAAAGTCGCTAAAGGCGCTAGATGAGTTTTTTTGTCGCCATGTGCCCGAGATTCACTGCGGTCGGTGCGGCCAGCCTGCTAGTGCTCATTTAAATTTGTCATATGCTTGTATGGTAGACCGAGTAAAGTTAAGTACAGGGTACAGTTTAGGTAAATCAAATATACCTGTGTAAACAACAAGACTGATCTAATTCCAAAGTATAGGCATAACATAAATAGAGCTTGAAAGTGACGTCACTTCCCCCGATTTCATGGGACCTCAACGGCATTTTTAGCCGAAAATCGTAGCATGTAATCCAATGGCGGTATTGAAATGATATTTCGATCCCGTTCGAGTTGTGCCACGAGCTCCATATATGTTGGTTCTGATATTTTTGCTTAATTTTTTGTACGAACCCCCAAACTTTTTAGAAAGCTGTGTTTCTTCACATTTTTCATGCCGATGGCCTCAGAACTAAACATAGATACTTCTGCATGAATAATCTTTATCTAGCCTCTTAAACAGCATATTTGTAGCCCAGCGCATATCATGACTGGGATCAGAAGATATTTACTCAGTACCATGTTGTTAAATGGTCAGCTTAGGTCCCGTGAAACGCGGAACTAAGGGGCGGGACATTCAAGCTTTATGACAGTCCCAAAACATTGTGTAATCTCGATTTATGTTGACATTCGGTTCCTGCCATATCTTTGTCCCATGTCGCTTGCCGTAGTCTCATACAAGCAGATGTACGTGCATGAGAATTCCTGTGCGTATCACAAAAGCTGCCACACTGTGGTGCATCATGTGTCACGTCTGTCTCTACCCGCCACTGGAAATGCATTGTGTGGAGTCGTGGGGAGGGACACTGATTTGCTTCTCACAAGACAAGCAAAATAGTCGCTAGATTCGGCCAGATTGAGCCTGAAAAGTCGCCAAATGTTTTTAGTTTTTTTTTGTCGCCAGAGGTGGTTAAAAGTCACATAATTGGCAACACTGCCCTCAGTAGAGCCACATGACGCATTTTGTACTGAATGAATGCAAGTGTGATTTTGATGTTAGCCCCCAAGGTAATAATAGCCTAGATAACACCTGACTATCTTTTTCTCTACTATCTGCTGATACAATATCACCTATTAATATTGGGGGATATGATGTAAGAATCATTGCAATTCAACTTTTTGTTCAGAAACATCACTGAAATGCCTCTATATTATACAATCAAATTATAAATTTCCCTACATGTACCTTCTACAGCCAAAAAAACAATCAGCAAATGCTTCAATTTCATACTCGCTTCCAGCTCCTTAACACCCAAGTGACCAAATGCTCTGTTTGGCTGGTAGGGCCTACATAGGATATAGGATAGCCACTTACTAGCCAGACTAGTGGTATGTTTAACTAGTAAGATTAACATCCATATTGGCTGGTGATCGGTAAAGTTAATTTAGAGACCTGAATTCCAGCACACTATATCATAGCATTTTATTGGTGTTATGGTGTGAAACAAAAAAAAACATCTTCCATGAAAGTTTAATAAAATATGGTAGTTCAAAGTACTGGGACGATTAATCGACTAATCGTGGCTAATCGACTATAAAAATTAATCGACAAGAATTTTCATAGTGGACTAATCGTGTAATCGTTTAGGACAGCCCTGAAGAGCAAGATAATCTGGTGAAATTAACTATTTGGCAGATACACGGACGTTAGGCTAAAATGCATTAAAATGCTGGAAATTCTATCTAAGAAACGCTAATTTTTCTGGGGGAGGACCCCTACACCCCCTGCCTGAATGAAGTGTCCCATATTTTCCCCCTTGACATTTGGCAACCCTAGGTGTAGGGCAGACTATGCAAAACAAAGTAGCCTCTCACATGGGTCCGCCGGCGGCCCATGGTATCGCGCTGCGTTGACCACATGGAGGGATTTGTTGAATTGCCGCGCCGCGATAAATTGCTCAATTTTTTTTTTTCAAGGTTGGCAGGTATGGATTTACTCATGATAAGGGGTGATGGCTCGTTGTGTAGCTAATATTTCATTTGCCAGGGTCAGTGTTACCAAAAGAAAGTTGCTATTGGCTCGCTGAAAAGTCGCTAGATGACGTCATGACATTACGTCACGGCATAGATGGGCGGTGCTGGCTACTTTTTGGAGATCAGAGCTTATCTGCAGCCCTGCTTAACCGTGGGAAACACTGACGGCGGCACAGAGTCACAATTATGTTGTGTAATGTACGTTTTAAAAAGTCGCCAGATGCACCAAAAAGTCGCTAAATCTAGCTAAAAAGTCGCTTATTTGGTAACAGTGTCCAGGGTAAAACTGATGCTATTTGTGATTGGTCCGTAGCCTACACTCCATCGTAATCTATTACTGAAGGTAATGCGTAATGTTGTAGTCGTGTACTGCTATCACAGTAAAGTATTTTCAATGACTATTACAGCGTTCCACTGGTGAAACAGTGAGCCTGCTGAAATGTTTGTGGTTTCCCGGGACATTGTACGTCTTACCTGTTGACGGTTGCCAAGGAACTCCGGGCAGATTGCAGACATGCTGCTGCGGATGGCGGTCAGCGTCATGCCCTTGGGCGCTGGTCTGCCTCACCTTCTGGAGCTCTGCCATGCTCCTACACATTCAAAGTCTTTGATTAGATTAGTGTTTCTTAATGTAATGAGTGGAGCGTTAGGAGAAGTCTTTTCAATGACTATTACAGCGTTCCACTGGTGAAACAGTGAGCCTGCTTAAATGTTTGCTGTTTCCCGGGACGTTGTGTGTCTTACCTGTTGACGGTTGCCAAGGAACTCCGGGTAGATTTTAGACATGCTGCTGCGGATGGCGGTCAGCGTCATGCCCTTGGGCGCTGGTCTGCCTCACCATCTGGAGCTCTGCCATGCTCCTACACATTCAAAGTCTTGGCCACACCAATTTAATTTGTTGGTTCTCGGATTCGCCGCTTGTATTTTGTATCAAAATGAAAAAAAAAAAAAAAAACGGTTTCAATACCCCAAAAAATGAAATCGCTTAAAAAAACCCGAAGACTGCATGTTTTCATGAACGGAGAGGTGTCTCTTTAGTAGTTGGAGGTCATGTGACGTAGAGAACCAATAAAACCACTCCTTTCAACAAGCCGATTACGACTAGCGAATCAGGAAACGCGTTACATTCAAATGGTTTTACAGACAAACATGCAATGGCAAGTTGAAGCCCCTGTGGGTAGTAGCAGCAACCCCCCTGGTTACCCGTAGCTTAATTTCTCCCCCTTCCTCGTTCACAGGCAGCCCGACGTTTCAGAATAGAATGTTCGACTTCGCTCAACTATCCGAGTTCACATGTGCCAGCGAGTTTTGTGTTCTCAACCAGGCGAGTTTTGCAACGGAGGAGAGAGTTACTATCACGGTAAAAACAGCAAAATGACTTGAGGATATTTTAAACACGAGAGAGTCACAATCACGGGGAAAAACTAAATGGCTTGAGCGGATATTAAACATTGCCACACAAAAACGCAGACGGGTGCAGAGCTGGCCAAACAACAGGTGACGCGCTAGTCTGTCGGGACTTCTGTGAGAGTTTTTAGATAGCGACTAGGGCAAGGCATCGTTCATGCACCTCGAGACAGCACGAGCGAGAGAGAGAGAGCGAGAGAGATGGAGAGAGAGAGAGAGAGCGAGCGAGCGCACTAGTGCTGTCGTGTCTGTTCGTAGCGCTTGCTAAGAAACCACACTCATTATGCAGAGGGAGAGCGCTCAAAAACGGGGAAATAGACAAAACCCAATTCACCTCAGATTCCACTGTAAACATAGGCTAGGCTATTTGTGCCTAATGATTTTAAAAATTATGACATTTTTAGCAGGGTTTGTTAAAAAAAAAATCCATCCATCCATCCATCCATCCATCCATCCATCCATCCATCTATCTTCATATTGTAACTCTGTACTTGTGCCGTGTGCGTTTGGGTGCACATACATTTTGTGCTGGTGCACCTAAAAAAAATGTAGGCTCACCAGTGCAACCAGTGCAAAAAGTTAGTCTGGAGCCCTGAAGTGCCAAGAAAAAGTCAAGAATCTGAATCAGATTGGACTGTTTGTTTTGTTAAAATTTAATTACTGTAACTTTTTCTGTTACTAGTAGTATTTTGTGCACATTCTGTACTCAAAGAAGAGTGAGATTACATTATTTTTGGTCTTTTATTTTATTGATTTTGGGACTTGTGCTTGTTGGTCACTGTTGTAAGTGGTCTAACATTCTAAAGTTGTACTTGTATAGCTTGTAATTCCATTGATATGGTCACAATGCTGTATTTGCTGTCTTGTTCAATGAAGACTGCGGTTTCAGACTGTTGAATCATCTCAGTTTATTCAAACCAGATTAATATAATAATTGCCCTATGAGCTAATTTTGTGCCTGGTCTATTTGGCTGCCTTAATTCCCTTCTACACTGTCCTTCTCCGTGTCCAGGTGTTTGCCTGTCTTGCACCTTCCTTTGGAGGTCCATGTGAGGCTGATATACAGGTGGTATAACATAACAGTCCCCTTATTACATCCGTGGCATTACCACACGACTAATTTTTTTTTTTTTTTTTTTTTTCGCCCTCTCGCTTCAACTTTTTCCTGAAAAAATCCGAGAACCAACAAATTAAATTGGTGTGGCCCTTTGATTAGATTATTGTTTCTTGATGTAATGAGGGGGGCGTTAGGAGCTCTATGGACTTTGAAACACAACTGCTACTTGATGGTTTTGGAAGGTGTACTTGTGAAATGTGTGTCTCTGTGTTATATCTCCTCTGAATGTGTGTGAGGAGGTGATTCGTCTCACCCAAGGAGGTCTACATAAGGTCTCACCTCAGAATGGGAGGAGAGCTACCATTTCCCCAGCAGCTGAGGACATCATTCGTGAACGGTTTTATCGCCAGAAGAGCCTGGATGGTGGCGTTCATGTAACAGGTTTTCGCCAGGTTGGGGAAACTGGAGAAAACACAGGAGTAGGAATCAGGAATTGACAGTAGGCCTATACCTTAGAAATCACTCTAGTCTTCAAGTCAAGCTGCAGGGATACTGTGTAAGACATATATATCTCCTCTGAATGTGTGTGAGGAGGTGATTCGTCTCACCTGAGAATGGGAGGAGAGCTGCTATTTCCCCATCAGTTGAGGACATAGTCCCGGAATGGCTTAATAGCTAAAAGAGCCTGGATCGTGGCATTCAGGTAGTAACCTATGTATTTCCCATCTTGGGGAAACTGGAGAAAACACATTAGTAGGAATCAGGAATAGAGCTCTTCAGCGTTGACGTCAACTTGTATGCGGCGTTTGGACTACCGGTTCCATGGCGATTTTTTACATTGCAAAACGCCATAGAGATTCAGGTTTGGCAAAAATATAAGTTGCACGGCAACAACGAACATTAGCGTGTCCCCACATCCCTTTCTCATTAGTGGAACGGATCGTATCATCATGTTGGTGTATTCACATGTTAAATCATGACGATTATAATTCAATCATTAAAACTTCCGAACTACATACTTTCCTTTGGTTGCCATGGGTACAACCTTCCGCACGTATATGCCGTTAGATAGAGGCGCCGCTTCTGTAGTCGCCAAAAGCTTCCGGGTTTAGCATATGGACGCAACATCGTATTTATGTCG
Organism: Engraulis encrasicolus; assembly: GCF_034702125.1. Lineage (NCBI taxonomy): Eukaryota > Metazoa > Chordata > Actinopteri > Clupeiformes > Engraulidae > Engraulis > Engraulis encrasicolus. The sequence goes on from NC_085863.1 coordinate 55,330,468, forward strand.
AAGTTTGACACAAAATGATCAACCATGTCATACCTACAGCCTATTTTTAACACCCTCGACAGTTTGCGGGGGTTCGCTAAGCGCGTACTTGCACTCGGAGCTTATTTGAAATTTACCCCTATACATTCCCAATGGAGGCCGGAAGCCGATACGAACCAGTAAGTCCTTAAATGCTAACATGAAAGACTACAATCTACTACATGCTTCCGCGTTACTGAAGAACTCTATAGACAGTATACTTTAAAAATCACTCTAGTCTTCAATTCAAGCTGACCTATTTTCTGAAAGTGTTATGGCGTGGATGTAGGGACACTGTGTAAGACATGTATTTCAATAATGTGTTGTGTATTACTTACTTGTGACGTATTACTGTACACTTATTTATCACTTTAATCCAAAGTAACTTACAGCTACTTACAGCCCCTGAAGCAATGTCGGGTAAGGTGCCTTGTTCAAGAGCCATTACCTACTAGAGGTGTGTCGTTCATGAACGATCCGTTCTTTTGAACGGCTCTCTGAAGTGAACGATGGGAACCGGATCACAGCTGGGGGAGCCACTCGACCGTTATTTCGTTCATTTTTCATTCATTTTAAGCACGTGACCTCGACCAGAGTAATTAAATTTGGGAAAAAACACAATTGTTTGCCTCAAAGAGAGGTAAAAACGGTCTTTAGAAGCAGGAGAATAATCAGTTGTTGTTTGGACAACATTACCTTGAGGAGGAGTCAAAACATTACATTTTTAACACTGAATAAATAATTTTAAAAAAGAGCCAAAAGAGCCAGTTTTTTGAACGGCTCTTTGAAAGGAACGAGCCACTAAGATCCGGATCCCGAAAAAGAGCCATAAATCCCATCTCTATTACCTACTGGTTACAGACGAACGTGCAGCTGACTTTATTACGAAAGTAGGCTACAGATAGACTTGCAACATTGCCAGCTCTGCGCTTTCGCAGACATCACTAAGGTTGCCAGATGTGACATTTTCCAGTCCAATAAATGCTCAATAAACGCGTCCAATAAAAGTATGGATCAAATTCCTGCACAATTTTAAATGATTTCTTAAATGTATGTGGCAATTCTATACAAAAAAATGGAGGATTGTGTTAGTCAGATTTACACTGAAATATACCTGGATGCACTGCTGCATGGTTGAGCCCTGATGAACTCGGTTCAGGGAGCGTTCTACAGCTGTCACACACACATTTTGCCGTGTCCAGACCAAGAGCGAACTACGCTGCCTGGTAGCATGGGTAGCAGAAGTAGTTTCGCCTTGAATTCGCTGTATTCGCTCTAGACACAGCATTGACATACATGATTCAGCTAATCACATAACGGCTCTGGCTTGACAGGCTGGAACATTCCAATTGGTTTTCGCCGAACCGCGTCATTGCGAATTCACCTAAGATTAGATTTAGTTAATCGTTAAAATTCGCTCTGGTCGCTCAGGGAGCTTCGCCCCTGGCGAATTCGCTTTGGTAGCGCTGGTCACGTGCCCTCCATAGAGAAATAATGACTTCCGTCGCTGCATTCATTCGCTCCTGCTCCTGGTCTGTACACGGCATTTTACTTCTGTATTTGGATTGACAGATATACATTTACCATGGCACGACCCAAATTTGGCTCATGTGCTTTATGTGCACTAGATGAAAATAATGGCATTTAATCTGTAAATACGCATCTCCAGCACACTGCTCTCATACATACAGTACATCTCGTACAGACGCTCACTGTACTTACAGCATTCTGCTATTTGCATATGTGATTAGACGCTAAACTGCCTCTGATTGTATTTATGAATGTGTGTAATGAGAGTTGACTATTTATCACATCTGGTCTAATCTTAAACATGTCAACCATTCCATCCATATTACATTACACTTAGCCGACACTTTTAACCAAAGTAGTCAACTTGTAGTTACAGTCCCTGGAGCAATGGCACTTCTGCCATGGATGAAGGGTTTTTTTGAGAGGTCAGTTGAACCAGCAACAGTGTTGCCAGATGTGTCTGACCAAATCCCGCCCAAAAGGTTCTCAAAAACCGCCAAAATGCGCTAAGTTCCGCCCAAATTCAACAAATTACATTGACTTATATGGGCCCAAAACGGCTTAAAAAAACGCCAAATGGCCAATTTTTCCCGTTTTTGCCTGCCGACGCTCATCCCAAGTAGCCCAATTGGGCGGGCACCCGCCCAATCTGGCAACACTGACCAGCAACAATCTGATTTTAAGTCCAGTTCCCTAATCATTAGGCCACGGCTACCCTTCAATCTATCATCATCATCAGCAACACACTGACCTCTGGCACGTCCTTGCATAGGATAGTGTGACGGACACCTGCGCCGCCACAGGGCACCTGTATGTGCTGATGGGGCCCACGTCCCGGCCAACATCCTGCATGTTGTGCAGCAGCGCCATCAGGAGTTCCTGCGCATCCTGCCAAGTGGCAAGTTGAGTATTGTGCCAACAGTAGGTCCTACAGCATGTGATACTGACACAAACTGTAATAGAGCATGATCTCTCTTCCACTTGACTTCATAAAGACACACAAGGCCTTACTAATAGAAAGACCACCAATGCTAATCATCAAACATTGTTTTGCATGTTCTCTTCATGTTTGTACAGCAGGTTCTTACGTTTATTGTGCGTTGCCGTAAAATTGTCGGTTGCACAGGGCAACCTGGGCCTCCAGCTGACAAAGGTGAGTCACCTTTGTCAAAGGGTTAGGACTGGACGACTGTCCTAAGAAGGACCTGTTTTTTGTGGGAGACAATGCACATCGGTGGTCAGTGGAGATGATTGGAGTGGGGTAAAAATTAAGAATGAAATAGGTAAGATTGAAATATTTGTGGAGTGAACATGAGAGTAAGGAGTTGGGCAGAATGGTCATCAGCATTCACGTATGAATAGTAGTGAAAAGTGAACACCATGATTGTGTATGAGAGAGAGGGTGAAAGGAGGAAAAGAAAAGACAGCTAAGGCCTTTCCTACCTGAGGAGAATATGAGCCTCAGACTCGGATCTCCACACCTGCTCCTGCTCCAGTAGCTGGCTGCAACAAGGGCTGCAAACTCAGCAAACACTGCAAGGTGGCGTTCATGTAGCACGTGTTGCCAAGATTAGGCAACATAGAGTGGCACGGGTGAACAAGATGGCATACACACTACATTTATCAGTGACAGGTCCAACACTCTTCTACTCTCCCACTCTCTGAAGTCACTACAATCGTTAATGTGAATGATCTAATGCATTTGAGGAGTTCCATCACTGTGTGATTAGCAGTGTTGCCAGATGTGTCTGACCAAATCCCGCCCAAAAGGCTCTCAAAAACTGCCAAAATGCGCTAAATTCCGCCCAAATTCAACAACGGCTTAAAAAACCGCCAAATGGCCAATTTTTCCTGTTTTTGCCCGCCGACGCTCACCCCAAGTAGCCCAATTGGGCGGGCACCCACCCTATCTGGCAACACTGGTGACTAGAATAGCACATTTTTGAGTGCTGAATGTGATGTCCCCCTCCTACATTGTATGCTACTGATCATGTCCTCACTTGTACGTGGCTTTGGACAAAAGCATTTCTAGCACTTTACTTTACGGATCGCTAATAAGGTGATAATTTCAGTGTAATTTCATGATAATAACTGTTTGTTTTCAGTGCAATTACAATATAATTTCTAGTTAATAACAGCAAAATATATAATGTAATATAATTTAATTTGTGGGAAATTAATGTGACAGTTGCTCTGGTAAAACGTACCCCTTGCACGCCAGTTGCTGCGAGCAAGCTGCAAGCTCGGTGCGGAGAGCCTGGTCTCTAGACTCCTGCCTCAGTAGAGTCACTATTGACATACTATGAAACAAGCACAACAGATCAAGTCAAGTTTCGTCACACTGCATGGCTGTGGACTAATAGTTCGGGAGTTGGTCTTGTACATCGTACTACAGAACCTACCAGTCCATGGAGTTAATCAGCATCTCGCCAACAGCTCAATTTACAATACCTTCATTAAATAAAAAACCTATATAGGTTAGCAATAATCAACTTAAGAAATTTCACTGTGTGCATTTTGTGCTGTGTCACAATCCTTATGTTTACATGAGACATCTAAATCCGATTTAACTCACTTTAAATCTGATTAAAACTTGATTCCGCTCTAAAAATGCCATGTTAACACTTACCTAACCGGATTTAAGTTCATTCAGATGTAATCTTAAATCTGATTAAGGTAGGTGGTTTATTCCTCTTTTGAATCCGATTAAACACTTTCTTCTGTCATGTAACCTTTTATTCAGAATTAACAATAAGTCTGGTCGTTCCACACATGCTCGTTGGCCACACGATAGCGCCAATACCCCATGCTCCTTGATTCAGTGAGAAAAAATAGCAGACTTCCGGTTCACTTCCTACATGAAAGTTTTGCTTAATTTAAAGTCCCTAAGCGACTATAAATGTTGTAGCTTCCATATATTGATGTAAAAGTGCCCCACGAAGTAATGAAGCACAACAAAATTATTCCACATCACCCTATGACCTTCGTTTTTCTAAGATAGGTGGGTAAGCTAACTAGCATTTTGAAAGACCCAGCCAGTTACGGTTACATGCTGCCATTCCGACATACCGTCATTCCGACATTGACGTTCAATTGTCGGAATGCTGATATTGTCTTCAGAAATTAAACGTCCCCTCATTCCGAATTTCAATTTTTCTTTTGTCGGAATGGTGGTATGGTTTTTTTTTTTCAACATACCAGCATTCCGACACGCGATTTCAGCACCACACGCGTGGACAGCTCACCATGGAATAATAGGGCTGCACCAGCTGCAAAAGCCGAGAAAAAGACACGCAAGTCAAGCCAGAATGATCGCACCCACTCAGTAATTTAGGCTACTGATGATAAGGGGTGATGGCTCGTTGTGTAGCCGATATTTCATTTGCCAGTGTAAAACAGATGCTATTTGTTTTTGTGACAATTGCCTACACCGATAAACAGCGGCTTCCCTATGGTGCTTAACGTACAGACACACACATAATTGTCTTTAAAATAGAACCTAATTCAAGTTCATTGGCTGAATAATGATTCCCAGGAGCGCAGGATATTTTTTGGGAGAGAGACCGCTCGTGCGTCGGCAGCAATCCACCCCCTCCCTCCTTTTTTTTTTTTTACATGTAAAAAAATAATGATCCCCACGAGCGCAGGATATTTTTTAGGAGAGAGACCGCTCGCGCGTCTTCACACTTGACCGAGGTGAAAAGTGAAAAGCTGCCGAAAATAAAAAGCACAAAAGTGACAATTGCCTCAAGTTATTTTACCACCCAGAATGCTGTCAATCAAAATGAAGCCTCATAAGCTGTATTCAGGACAACGCTGGAATTCGGTTCGCTGACAGATGAACTTCAAATGATTTCAGCACCACATACGTGGACAGTTCGCTGTGCGCCCCCTCCAGCTGTTATAGGCTACTGACGAACAGCTGCGATTCACCACTTCCCAATTCAATGCCTTGTCACTGACATTATGTAGCCTAGGCATAGCCTATAGCCTACAGTTCTCCAGCAATGAAGCCAAAAGAGCTGCGGATCGCAAATACAGAGCACTAGAACACCAGTAAATGCAATGTGTAGCCTATGTCACCGTGAGAGTTGAGATGCAAAAAAAGATCTGAATCTCGGTTGGGCGGGTTGCTGTTTAATTCGATGTTTGTAGGCTATGACCTGAGCTGAATGCATGCAAGCAGAATGTTTGGAGTGTGAAAGTGGTTGAACTTGGCGTTGGTAAAGAAATGTGTATGAGATATAGGCTACCCGTTTCTTTCCATGGACAGCTCCCCTTAAAGGGACAGTTTGGTCAATTTCAACATGCAGTTGTAATGCTCACACTACCCTGGACTTGTCAGTGCCTGAGATTTTTTTTTCTTCTTCTTCAGCCGTTTCTGAAATCCTGGTCATTGTAATGGGGGCAGCTCTTTGTTTACATTTCAAAAAAACATTTTTATTTATTCCCAAAAACATCCAAAAGGTTATAAAACATCAGCAGACAACTAGCAAACAGCAGTACCTTTTGGGAAAATATTTGGAGTTGGCCTATGTTTCATTTTTTAAAAATGTAAACAAACGCTGCCCCCATTAGAATTGCTCATATCTCGGAAAGGGCTTAGCCGAAAAATGTGGCATCACCAGGTACTGACAAGTCAAGGGTAGCGTGAGCAATACAACTGCATGTTGAAATTGACCAAACTGTCCCTTTAAATGAAAGGGAAGGGGGACAGTCCCCGTGTGAAAGGTGGTCTGGCCACTTTCCACTTATGTTTAAGTCTTTGTTTTGGTTAAGTTTATTTGTAAACTTATGTATGCTATGCTTATTTAGGCCTACACCGGGAGGAGCGGCCAGAGCTAGACATTCGCTCGCACACATGCACAACACACACCGCTCGCACCACACAAGGAAAATAACATTCATGAAAATGTTTATTTTCCAGCGCATCCTGGAGAGAATTACGCACAACGGGCGGAATTCTCCCGTCTCCACTTAAGTCGGTTTTACGCGCTTTGATCCTGCGCATATTCTCCCCCCTGAAATATTACCACACCCCTCGCGCTTAACTCCGAAAAACAGCGCGTACCCCAACATGGGCGTGATATATGCTAAATGGGGGGATGAATCTAACCTCAGCTCATTTTCACAAACACAAGGCGATTAGTTGAGGTGAGATGACGAGATGGAACGCAATGTGTCCCTTTCGCGGGAACCCAGCTGAGCGTTTTGGTGCGCAACAGGTTGATTGAAATAATAACATGATGAAACGTTTTGTTAAAAATTGAGTTTGGTGTGTTGCCTAGACAATTCCGGAAATTAAAAACTGATTTAAAAGGCCGATCATTGCCTCTTAATTCCCACAGTAACAGCCACATTGTATTTGCTGACTTTTAAAAGCGCTTCTCCGCTTCTCTGTAGGCTTACAGTAACGTGGCATTAATATCATTGGATGTGGATCTCAGCTGTCCGCCAGCATATGACACTTACATGCATGCTGAAGAACGAACAAGGAAATTGATTGTCATGAAAAAAACTTTAAAGACTTTAAAGGCCTATTCTGTCGCAGACATGGGAATTAATTGGGCATGGGCATGCAACGCCAAGCCAGGATTTAAACACGCAGCTGAAAGGATGTAGGCCTACTAAAGACCTGAAGCGAAATGCCAAAGACATGCTCTGATATGTAGGCCTTCCTTTTTACGTTTAGTTATAATGAGATTCAGGAAATATTTTGTGTCTTACAAAAACATATAGGACAACCTAGGCTACCTAGGTCGTAGCTTTGTATGTCGGGCATCAGTTCAGAAAGTTTAATAGGCTTCATGCACATATGCACGAGTTCCAATAAATCGCAAAAGTTGAGGAGTTGCAATAAAAACCCTTTACTTAACGTGGCTACAGCATAGTAAAAAATGGTGAAGGTTCTTTTTGAATAGGCATACTTTGGGTGGCTGTTTGGACGACTGGAACATCAGTCATAGCCTTGTCAATTTGCGCATGGTGCAACAAGGTGTTTTTGGTTTTGGTTACCGTCAGTGGGCACAACATTATGATCCTCAAACTGATTAATTAATTAATTGCTTTTGTATGGAAATTCGCCGATATGTCCTCAGTACTATAGGCATCAGTTGGGTCCTCCGCATTGCGACCGCCGCTGCTGTAACCTGCATGCGCGCCCCTATCTGCACTTAATTGGATGTTTCCACCATTTCCCCCTTTCATAGTGGAGTCCCCCAGTCTTTGTTTTTACTAATCAGTTTCGGTATTTCCTTTATCGGGTACATGTGCCTGCTTATCAGTGTGTCGGTTGGGCGGGTTGCTGTTTAATTCGATGTTTGTATGACCTGAGCTGAATGCATGCAAGCAGAATGTTTGGAGTGTGAAAGTGTTGCGTGTGTTTGTTTGAACATGGCGTTGTTGTTGAATAAATGTGTGCGAGATGTAGGCCTAAGCTGTATTCAGAAATTGTTTAAAACATAGCTGCTGCTAAGAACTGTACGAAGTGTCACTTTTGTGCTTTTTATTTTCGGCAGCTTTTCACTTTTCACCGCGGTCAAGTGTTAAGATGCTTAAATAATAAATAATATTGCGCTCATGGGGATCATTATTTTTTTGCATGTTAAAAAAAGGAGGGGTGGGGGTGGTGCCTGGATTGCTGCCGACGCACGAGCGGTCTCTCTCCCAATATCCTGCGCTCTCTCCCAATATCCTGCGATCATGGGGTTCATTATTCAGCCAATGAACTTGATTTAGGCTCTATTTTAAAGACAATTATGTGTGTCTGTACGTTGTACTTTGTCAGTGTCACTTTTGTGCTTTTTATTTTCGGCAGCTTTTCACTTTTCACCGCGGTCAAGTGTTAAGACGCTTAAATAATAAATAATATCGCGCTCATGGGGATCATTATTTTTTGCATGTTAAAAAAAGGAGGGGTGGGGGTGGTGCGTGGATTGCTGCCGACGCACGAGCGGTCTCTCTCCCAATATCCTGCGCTCTCTCCCAATATCCTGCGATCATGGGGATCATTATTCAGCCAATAAACTTGATTTAGGCTCTATTTTAAAGACAATTATGTGTGTCTGTACGTTGTACTTTGTCAGTGTCACTTTTGTGCTTTTTATTTTCGGCAGCTTTTCACTTTTCACCGCGGTCAAGTGTTAAGACGCACGAGCGGTCTCTCTCCCAAAAAATACCCTGCGCTGGTGGGGATCATTATTTTGTTTACATTTAAGAAAAAGGAGGGGGGGGTGGATTGCTGCCGACGCACGAGCGATCTCTCGCACCCTGACCATGGACAGCTCCCCACAAGTGTCGGAATGGTGACATTAAATTGTCGGAATGGTGATACCAAAATGTCGGAATGACGGGATGTCGCAATGGCGTCATGTCGGAATGGTGCTATGTCGGAATGGCGAGTGCCCCCCCCAGATACGGCCCTTGGACAGCAAGGCTCTGCCCCCCCACAAGCCCCTTGAAATACTGAATTGTTTTTCAGAATTTTGAGATAAAAGTACGGGTTCCGAATCAAGCTGAAACGGCACATGGGACGTTAAAATGTAGGAAATTACATGAGAACCTCAATGAATTGTCCCGTATTTTTTTCATTGACAGTCGGCAACAGTAATATGTACGGAAAATTTGGGCGTACGCGTTGGCGTTCCTGGGTGAAAGATAAGCAGGGATTGGATTGCAACAGAAATAACGCAACCTAGTGCACACCTTCATTTAAAAACAATAATCAACTCAAGGAATTTCACTGTGTGCATTTTGTGCTGAGTCACAATGACAATGGGATAGTGGTACTCGTCCTTCACCTCTGTTTTGTCATGGATGGGATGGGAGTGCATGGGTGACAATTTCCACCAGGATGATCTCTGGAGTCACTGGTCCTCCTGGTCCTTCATTTTTTCCTCCGTAACAGTCGCCAGATCCTTTTCATGACTGGACGGTTCCTGGGTGAAAGACAAGCAGGGATTGGATTGCAACAGAAATAATGCTATCTAATGCTAATGCAAGCTAATGATCATAGAGAAAGTTCCTGAACACTTTACACAGTCATAATGAATAGGCCTACATAGAATTATATGGTGGTGGTAGTAAGTATTGGTTAAAAGGGTAACGTGTGAATGGGCAGCATGGATTCTGGAAATAAATGACATATTTCTTCTTATGGGCTTTTTGTACCTTTATTGAGGATAGGACGGTAAAGATTATAACAAGAGGGGGGCACTGTGGTGTAGCGCGCTAAGCCCCCCACATTTGGGCTTGCATGCCCACGGGGACCCCGGTCCGAGTCCAGACGGGGTCATTTCCCAATCCCACCCCGTCTCAGACTGTCCTATCAAATAAAGGCATAAAAGTCCCTAAAAATATATTTAATAATAGTAAAAACAAAAATTAAAAAATAAGGCGAAATGGGGCAGGGTTAGGAGATTTCCTAGGGTCGAACGATGGGCATGCACATTATGTGGGTGGCTCAGCACACAACGCAACACAGCAACCTCCTTATCTATCAATTTTAATATCTATTTTTCATAAATATTTTCATGATTAAAAAAAATGTCTCACTTATCCAATGTTCTATTAAATATGATCCCTTCTGTTGCATTTCTGTGATGCTTCTGAGATGGGACAGCGTCTTGGGGTAGTGGCACTGTAGGTGGTGGCCCTGGGCGGGCTTTGTTCTGCTGGAATTAATCCATAAAATAAAAGATTTCAATGCATTGTAAAAAAAAATATAAACAGGCCTATACAATGAGATTTCCAGGCATCCTTTCTAGATACTTGGGCAACAACACATAATAAACACAAACACTGCTATTTCACAGATGGTTGTTTGATGCCCCCCTCCTGCTCTCACAAGTGTTTACACTTGTATACATAATATGTAAGGGTTAACGTTCGGCGAGAAGGTCGCTACCGTGGAATAGCAGCACGACAGAGAGAATCTTTAGACCCCGACGCGGAGCGGAGCGGAGGGGTCTTGTTCTCTCTGAAGTGCTGCTATTCCACAAAGCGACCGACTCGCCGAAAGTTAACCCGCTTATTATATGGATAGCCTATACTTAAATGATTCACACATGCGGGGACATTTCTTTAGACCTATTTAATGTTAAGATTGTTGCTGCGCAAAACAAAACAGTGCCGTTGTGGAACACCGCTAGGCAACAGCTAGGTAGGCTAGCCAGGACAACAGGTGTTGTCTATCACAGCAGCTGATTAGAGTGACAAAAGACCGGACCCCCTGCGGAGTGATATGAAACATTCGCTTTAGCCACTGACTTGTACAAGCCAGTGGCTTTAGCAGTGAACGTCTTGTTGCCATTGACAGCGGTAGCCAGGACAACGGGTGCTGTCTATCACAGCAGCTGATTAGAGTCTTGTTGACAAGTCGCTTTAGCAGTGAAAAGTCTTGTTGCCATTGACAGCGGTCTGTTATAGACCAACCCGTCCGTTATCGAAAAATAACAGACGTCCGAACGTTGGGGAGCCCCGTTGAAATGAATGGAGCATTCGACAGATGACGTCACAACCATATAATATATATATATACTGTATATTGCACATAAATAACCTGTGTGTGCAACATAGTACTATGGTACACCATAGTCATTGTCTATGTGTATGGTATAGGCCTCTATAACTCTTATATTGCATTATACACATTGCCATTGATAAGTAATGTTATGTTACAAAGACCTATAGGCCTATAATCCACACACACACACACACACACACAGTGTGTTTCCTATAGCCCTTATATAATTGTAAGCCTATACATAGGCTACATATACACAGACAGACCTTATGGCCTGTAGTATACCATCCCGAAACAAGAACAAAACCACATTTCACTTTTTGTATTTGGGTAACTGACTTTATACTGTCTTCATTAATAATAATAAATTATGCGGTCACATGTGCTTTTATAGTCTACTGCCTTCAACATAGGGCTGCACAATTAATCGAAAATAAGCGAAAATCGTGATAAAATCGTGAAATCGAAGTCCTGATTTCAGTCGTGATTTAATCGTGGCAATAGTGACCTACCTTTGAGAGCGTCCTTGAAGCCAGAACATACTGACAGGCTGGTGTTTCTGGCCAAAATCATGAGCTAAACTTTTGCTAAACTATGAGCGTGTTCCATTCTCTACACTCTGCACTGTGTACTGTGATACAGTGCACTTTCCACCCTCAACTTAACGGCTAAATTTGAGGATGAAGTGCAGGTCCAATTCACGTTCTGTCTGATACACTTCACGGAAATGACGGTTGTCGCGTGTCATCAGCGTTTACCAACCGCCAATATACAATTCATCACGGAAGACACTGTTCCTTATGTTGACAATTTTTAAAAGTTACCCCCTTCTCTTATACACATGGCTATTGTCTTTTGAATCAAAGCTATGCTGTCATCACAGAGATTCGGCAGTTTGACCAATCTGACACTCAACCAGAGAGGAAACTACGTAACAAACATGGCGGCCGTTGAGTGCGAAAAGTGTACATAACTGCACACTTCAAAAAATGGCCGATTTGAGGGCGTTATCCGGGTAGTTTACAGTACACTTCACCGCCGCGATTAGAAATGGAACTGCCCTGCGTACCCAAACACAGTGCGGGAAGGGCGGACAGTACGAAGTTTGGAACAGCCTCTATCTCTGGACTTGGCTATATCGGCGGTTGCAACACTCTTTAAGAATGGCGTTGTTTCTAAACAAATGGTGGACTACCAAAGTTCTCTATGCCTTTTACATGTCAACAACCCTGCAACTCTACAGAATGAAGTATTAAGCAACTTTAAGCCTCGTAAATGGGTGGAAAGTAGACATTTATAACGATGGCTAGGCAGGTGCCGGTCCATCACAGCAGACGCTAAATTTCACCTAGCCCTGGAATTTTGACTAGCACAGCGCTCTGACTTTGGAATGCAGGGGTTTGGAGGAGAGGCATGAGGCAAAAGTTAGGGCTCATCATCAAGTTTTAACACAACGTAAGCCATTTTAGTCGGGTCAGATTCACACAAATGCAGTTCTGGGCTAGCCTGGGCGAATAGCCGACTGTTGACTCCGTCAATCAGTCTGGCAAAAGCCATGAGGAATCCGTCTCCGTGGACGATGGGAGATGGTCTGATCTTACTCTATCATTTAAATTAATTAAAGTTCCAAACTCAAATCAAAACCCATATTGTGCTTTATTAGCATGTCTGTTACGTTATAGCGTCGCAAAAGCATACAAATAACAAAACGAAAGTGTGAATATAGTTACTTAACCAATCAGTAACGGAGCTCGCGGGTGAGTTCTACGTCACCACTCTCAACTGTTTGCTGATTGGCGAAACACTGAGAGAACCGAGCTCGAGGCTTTTGCCAGACGATGTGCGGAGCCAAAATCTTTGGGTGGAGTACAGAGGATGGCGTCGCGAGGCTAGTTCTGGGCAGTGTTGCCACAAGAAAATCAGCCAAAGTCGCTATGGGCTCACTGAAAAGTCGCTAGATGACGTCATGACGTTACGTGTGACGTCACAGCATTATTCTCGGCGCACTGGTCTACCGAAAACGTGTCCACATGCCTTCGTCCACAGTAGAAATGGGCGGTGCTAGCTACTTTTTGGAGAGCAGAGCTAATCTGCAGCCCTGCTTAACCGTGGGAAACGTTTCTGACGGCGGCGCAGAGTCAGAATTATGTGGAAAAACAACGAATTTGTCACTGATAATTGCACGTTTTAAAAAGACGTTATATGCGACTTTTTGATGTCCCTGGCAACTAGAAACGTCATCTAGCGACTTTAGCAGCTTTTTGGTGCATCTGGCGACTTTTTAAAATGCGCATTTTCAATGACAAAATCATTGTTTTTCAACATAATTGTAACTCTGCGCCGCCGTCGGCAGCGTTTCCCACGGTTAAGCAGGGCTGCAGATTAGCTCTGATCTCCAACCAGTAGCTAGCACTGCTCAATTGTACTGTGAACATAGGCATGTGGGCACGTTTTCGAGGGATTAGTGTCTTGTTTTGCGGCGTGACATCATATGTAACGCCATGACGTCGTCAATCAACTTTTTAGAGAGCCAATAGCAATTTCGGCTGAATATTTATTTTTATTTTTATTTTTTTTTTCAACACTGATGTCATATCATTACATCTCGGAAATATCCAACATTGCATTGAAAAGCACATGTAAGCAATGTCACATTTTGTTGAAACAATGAGTGCCACTATTTCTACGGATGAAATGGTTAAGTAACACTCACCTCTTGCCAATTTCATGCAAGACACCGACATATGAAGTTGTACATGTGATATCAGTCTGCACTATGTTTTGCACTTCACTTCTGGTTGCATGGGATGCTAATAGCTCACATAGCTAACTAACACAGGGCCATTATGATACAATTCCGCAATAACAAACAGAACCAAACAGATTTTAATAAACGTTCACAAACTACAACTCAATAGCACTCCAGTAAAATAATTTTAAAACATGTCAGACGGCACATATTTACATTTTAATCTGCTACAAGGGTGCTTTATCGCATAGTTTCCTCCAACTGCAATCCAGTGATTGCCACCATTGCACAATCAAAACAAAGCGTGCATATCTCATGATGTCACTTCCGCCCATGACCCCAGCGCAATATTAAAAAGTGCCAACCATCTAACCGCACGAATAGACTGGCCATGATATACAGTAAGTGATTCCTGCGACGGAAGTAATATTTACTTTGTATCGAGTCACGCGACAGAAGCGATTAGAGAGACTAGAGGCGATTCGCGCAACGAGAGCGACGGTTTGATGTTGAACTTCTGGAAATATTATGCAAATTAGCTATGACGTGGTTTGGCGACAGCCGGCAAAGCCAATGGGAATGTTGGAATGCTTGCATTCTGCTTTTAAAGGCCAACTTCCGATAAAACTCAGTTTTACTCACTCCTTTCGAAGATCGGACGGTCACCCCAAGTTAAACTCACTTGCAAGGCTCTCATAGCGGTGCGTCAACTCTCCTGGCTGTGTTTCCCGGTGTTTCCCAATTTACATAAATAATGCAGAGAAACGAGCGAATCACGAAAGCCTTTCTGTGTTTCGTCACGTCGAAAGAAGGCGTTGCCCACAAAGGTTTATATCGACCCATTTATCTAAAAACATGTCGAGTAATTTTTTTCTGCTTGTTTTCAAAACAAGAAACGTCTGGTGGCCCGAAACATAGCTTAGCTTAGCTATCAGCTGGTTGCTACTCTCAGGTACACACACAGCACAAAGCCTCATACATAAAGCCAGCTCACTCTGGTTGCTCCGTGCCTGCTGCTCGCCTAGGGGTCGCTGTCGAAAGAGCACAGCCCTGAATGGAGCCTGCACGCCTCCGTTGGCGCCCCTATAGTGCAGTACCACCCGGGGAAGTGGCGACTCTGTTTCCCATTACATTCTTTCCAAGAACTGGAGGACTGAGCCAATCAGAGACGCGTTTCTTCGAGAGCAGGAGGAGTGAGCCAATCAGAGACGCATTTCCACGAGAAACACGGAACACTCTCTCGTTTCTCCACAAGCCACCTTGCCAGCTTGCAAAAACGTCTTGAAACAAAGCAACCAGAAAGTTTTTTAATACAGGACCAAGGCGTAACACATTCAATAACAATGGGGAACACGGCAATATTAATTAAATGACGTTGAGAGGCCATCTTTAATGGACATACTCTAGTCTCTTCAATCGCTCATCGCTATTGGGAGGGAATGTAATCTCATCGCCCCCTGCTGGCAACGTTCCAAGCCCCTGCAACAAATGAATGAGTTTTACTTTGAAAAATTACATCCCGGCCCTGACGACGAAGTAGAAGTAGTGGCAGTCATATTATAGGCATGTTGGCCCGTTTTATCGAATCAGGTGGTAAAATGTTCGTTTTTTCACTGATCTGAACTGATTTTAATATTCTTTAAAAAGCTAATACAGAACTACACTGACTGGCATGTGTGACGTGTTTACTCCATGTAATTAGCATAGCCAAATTAGCATAGCCAAACATGAGCCAGAGAGGTGGTTACTCGTCACCACAGAAGCCATCATATCTACTAGAGAAGTTAAAACCAAACCAAAATGATCGCGTGTATATATGTGTAATAAGAAGACAATGTGGAACTCACAGGCTTACAAGAATGTGAAGATATGCGAAGAACTTGCGCTCATTCGCGTTCATTTGTTTCTCTGTGTTGTCAACGAGGCGCGAAGCACAGCATGCTGGGAGCTGTAGTCCGTTTCCGACCAGATTGGCACAATTTCTGTTTTTCTTAAAAGGGCAAAAAATGACTTAAGATTTTCACAGGTAGTAGTTCATCCTATTGTGTACGCTGAAAAATGGATTTTTTAAAAATAACTCGTCTATGGGAGTTTCAATAGGATCGCCCTGGTGTTTGGAACGTAACCGCTAGGATCGCTGTTTTCCACTTTCCCTCCCAATTGCTGCACAGAAGCAATTCTTTGTCGCTTCAATCGCGTCACGGCTGGTCTATTCGCCTGGTTAAACAGCCAAAGCCGAGGTTGGTAGACCACTACATGGCCTACAGTAGGCGTGTGTGTTCAGAACTGTAATTGTGGGGCAGATGTAGGGGAAATCTAGCCAACTGAAGCCCCCCAAGGCACATAGCGCATGCTCCAAAGGGAAATATGCTGTCTTCTTATGTCCGAATGCATGGATGCATTGCATTACATGCATGAGCAGCAGACGCATCATTAACGGTGTGCATATAATGTGGAGTTAAACCCATGTACAGTATAGCCCAGTTCTTTGACATGGCAAACATTGAAATATGCTTTGATAAGGTCATTGCACTTGCATGGTAAAAACTGGCAGTGATGGGGAATATTGAATGAAAAAAAACAAGGAGGCAGGATGGTTATATTTGTACATCTTATTCGTGGAAATATACATTATTCTGATTGAGATGAAGAGGGAACACTCGTTGACTGAAATAACTGCAGGGGGGTTGTATCCATGAATTCTTTGTTCCAGATTCAGACCTTGAAGCATCTGTGTGTGTGTGTGTGTGTGTGTGTGTTTGTGTGTCTGATCATTGTAGCTTATGTGTATTTGGCTGTACCGGTTTGTTGTATTTGGGTGTGTGTTCATGCATATGCATACTTTGTGTGTGTGTGTGTGTGTGTGTAAAACAAGGCTGGATTTCAAAGAAATTGAGATTTCTGTGAGTCATCCTTGCAGGCAGGCACAGTCACATGCACAATCACTTGGTGTACAGTTTTCTGTGAGTGTGTAACGATCCCTGGAGTGTGCTGAATTAGCCCAGTGGAATGGTAGTGTTACTCTGGGCCGGTGACAGCTTTTGCTGGGCCTGGGACAAAGTCATCTGAAAGTTCTCCTCTTCCCCCCCCCACTCAACATATGCAATGTACTGAGGAACTGATTCTGGGACCTCCTCCTCCCTGCTGCCTGGGCCCCCAACTGACCATGTCCGCTTCCCTGGTCGTCGTGGTCGTGGTCAGGACGGCTGACAGATTTTGCGGGGGGCCTGGGACAGTCAACTGAAACTAAGGTCCCCCCACCCAACACATGCGATGTAGTGGGGACCATGATTGCGGGCCTGAGACAACTGACCCCTGTTGTGCCCCTCCCCAGCACTGTCAGCTGCCCTGGTAGTGGTAGTAGTAGTGGTGGTAGTAGTCTGTGTGGATGCGACCTGTCTCAGCCTGTTTGCTGTGCTGGCAGGCTGCTCATTAGCGCTGTGATGATCCGCAGTGGCAGCGCTCACAACCGCTCCCCTTCTGCTTCAGCTCACCGCACATGCACATGCACATGCAGGGAAGCTGACAGGGGAGGGGGACAAAGGGGTCAATTGCCCCAGGCCCAGGGGGAGAACGGCTGCCAGATTTGGACTCTCATTACATTATATGCATTGGGTGGGGGGCCCAGGTAGATGACTTTGTCCCGAGCCCAGCCAAAACGGTCAGCGGCCCTGTGCACATGCGCTGACCATCCCTGTGGAGCACACAGCACCTTATACCGCTCTCTCACACACACACACACACACACACAGAAACGCGCACACATACAGGCACGCTCGCACACACACCCACACATACAGGCACGCGTGCACTCACACACACACACATGGAAACACGTACACACACACACACACACACAGGCACGCATGTGTACACATGCACCCACACACAAAGGCACACGCCACACACTCGTGCACAAGCAAACGCACACGTGCGCGCGCACACACTGACCGTACCTTATACCTCCATCACTCCACAGTTCACGCACACACGGACCATCTCTCTGGATCTAGTAGCGCACACACACACACACAGACTGAACCCTGCCCCCAATGCTGACAGCACCTTATACCCTCATCACTCCACATGCGACGGCCATCTCTCTGGATCAGACAGCACCTTACACGCATAGTGACTCAACCCTGCCCCCACACTGACCGCCGCACGCTTAATACAATCCCCTCCCCCCAAAACACACACACATACATACACTGGCACACACACAGGGCCGCTGACAGATTTGGGCTGGCCCTGGACAAAGTAATTTGAAGGGCCCCCCCACCCAATGCATGCACTGTAGTGAGGACCCAGATCTGGGCCCCTCTTCTGCCTGGGCCCGGGACAACTGACCCCTTTGTCCACACCCTGACAGTTTCCCTGCACACACGCACGCACGCACACAAACAGCACCTCATACTGAAAACAGTCGCTCTGAACCCTGCCCGCCACGCTGATCTTAGTTATCACCATTATCATGCACTGACATCTCTGGAGCAGACAGCACATTATCCACACAGTGACTGTACCAAGCACTCCGTGTTGACCACGCCTCCATCATCAGCAGCATGCTTACCATTTCTGAAGTAGACAGGACCTTACTGACACACTGTCTGCCTGGACCCTCCTCCACAACACTGTCCGGACCCTACTCCACAACACTGACTGGACCACGGGCGTCACCAGACCTTTTTTTACAGGGGCACATGCCTGGGTATTGATTTGCTATGCCCTGGTATGAGTTTCACATAAAAAAACTTGGAATTTAGCTCAAGTTTAGCATACGGAGTAATGTACAGAATGTGCACAAAATAGTGCACATGCACTACTTTGATTTACAAGCTTTTTAAAATAAATAACTGCAACAAAACAATGTTTGCTCGTGTGCTTTGCACGCTTACATTATCTCTTGGTGCCCTACTGTGCCTTGGTTTAGCATAGAGGATGACATTTTTCGGGAATTCCCGGGGGTCCTGCGGGATTCCCGCGGGATGGGAGTCAAAATGTTTAAGATGAACGGGAGCGGGCAGGAGCGGGAATAAAGATGAATGCTCGCTTATTTTTTAATTAAAAAAAGCCTACGTTTTTTTTTATGAAGTGGGAGTGGGCAGGATTGGGAAACATTCTTTTCAGGAGTCGACGGGATGGGATTTGGTTTTTTTTACTCCAGTCCGGGATGGGACGGGATGAAAATCCACTCCCGTGGACGAAAATCCATTCCCGTGTCATGCTCTAGTATAGCATTAGGTCTGCTGACGCCGTTGTACTGAACCCTACTCCACACACTGACTGCTCCTTATACCCCTTATACCCAACACTGGCACACAAGTGCACAGACACAAATGTGCCACCCACGCGCACACACACACACCTGTCATCGTCACCCACAGCTTTAGTCAAGTCAAGTCAAGTAGTAGGCCTTGAGCCGCAGCCCCAAATTTTGGCCATCGGTGCCATCTGGGGGGGGAATGCTAACATTTTTTTTTGGTAAGGTATATCCCCCCACTACTAGAAAAAGCCTGATAGCAGTCACGGGGTGGTAGCGAAACCCCTTTTTTCGGCTCTTGAAGTGACTACCCCCCTCTATTAAATTCCATTTTTGAATTCGGATGCATGTCTAGTTCAGGCTCATTTCGTGGGGTATTGCCAATACTCTATACCATGGTGCCTGGTATTACTGGAAAGGGGACCTTTCAGGCTTTCATTTAAGATCATTGGTGAATCTGTCTGACATACACAGAGGTCACAGCACTTCATTAAATCAGACATATCTAACATTTTCCACCAACTCTTGGCTAAACTGTCTGCTTTCGTTTATCTCTGTGGCGTGAAAGAACACCAAGGACACAAAATTGGACAACCTCAATACTCTTTGGAGTCTGCTGATTCAGAAAAATGTATAATATGCCCATACAATTGTTTTGTATGCGTTTGTGAGAGCGTTAAATTTGAATTGTGCAACCAGCAAAAGTCTTCAAAATAATAGCCAATACATGCAGGTCATCTGTTGGAAGTATTGGGCCTTTTTCCTTCCAAAGTTTTCTGCTTGGCATCACTGCTTGGCATTAGGCCTTCATTTAAGATCATTACTAAATCTGTCTGACATACTCAGAGGTCACAGCACTTCATTAAACCAGAAATAATAATAACAAATGTCGCCTAAACTGTAGGCTTTCTTTAGTCCCTACGTACTGTAAACCATGGGAAAACATCAAGGACACAAACCCCAACCATTTCAATACTCAAGGCACTCTGCTAATTCAGACAATGCATGATATACCCATACAATGTATTGTGAGAGCCTTACAAAAGGCCATAATGACCATTAATATGTGATATATTTTAAGTCCAATTCTGTCCTATCTCTTTATAGACGTAAGGGAAATGTAAGGAGACATAAGAGTAAGGAGATAAAAGAGATGAGCGGGGGCATGGGGAGGCACTGTATGTACAGTAGATGTAGAGTTTGGGGGGGGGGCAAGGGGAGAAGTAGGGGTGAGGTGAGTGGGGGTAATTGAGGGGGAGCACTGTTGGGTGGGGGGCAATGCCAGGGTAGTGGAAGGTAAGTGAGTGGAGGGCACTGTTGAGTGGGGGTAGGTGACTGGGGGGGGCACGTGGAAGGTTGGTTGTGTAGTGGGGGTAGGTGAGGGGGGGCACTGTGGAGTGGGGGTAGTGAGTGGGGGGGGGGGGCTTAAAGGAAAGTGAGGGGGGTTTTGGGGAGATAAGACACTGTAGGGTGGGGAGAGGAGTGGGGGTGAGATACTGTAGAGCAGGTGGGGGTAAGGGTGATAAATGTTTAATGATAAATATATTTTGGAATAGTTTCAGAAACGTCTACCATATTGAATGTTGGAGGGAATTTGAGATGCCCTATTTTCAGCAGTGTTGTGGTATATGTTCAATTTGAGCAATTTTGACCACTTTCTTTAGGATTTGTCAAGGTGGCAAAATCGAAATTCACCTTCTATTGTTCAGCCATGCTCATATCGGACTGTGTGACAACTAGCCTAGAAATCTAGACGCCCCTAGGGGTTTGGCGTGGCCAGGCTATGTGACAACATCAGCATCTTCAAAATGACCCGTAAATAGTGGCTGAAAACAAACCAGACCTGCTCCTATTAATTAATAGTATAAACATTGTTTTACTCTGGATATATTTGGTGTTTGTGGTAAAATGTCATGTCTACCGTAATGCAGTATTGGTTTTTTTATTATGGCTACCTGCCTTAGGACTACGGATGACATTTGGCAACTTTGCAAACACCAACATATTTATATTGATGTTTTTTTAACTGATGTATTGATTAGTGTGTATTGTCCTAATCAAATGAAAGAAAGAATTAATGAATGAATACATTTGTCCATTAGGCAATAGGAAATAATTGTGCTAAAAAAAGGAACCGTACTCATCAATGAATATTATAGGCTTACGTCATTGCAAGGACCATAGGCCTAGTTCTTTCAGCAGTTGACTGTCTATGTGCCATTTGACCATTGTAGGAGGACTATTCTCTGCTTCAAGGAAGCAAAATCAAACTTATTTTTTGTTTGTTTAGTCAACCTTTGGTAAAATATCTATAAGAGAATATAGAATGTAGTAGGCCTATATTATGGCCCCACAGTATTGAGAAAAATGCATGAAAGTCATCCATTTTGGGAAATAGCAGCCATATTGAATTTTGACACAAATTTCAGATGGCATCAAGTTTGAATTTCTTCTGCTCGCGCACACGCACGCACGCAGTCACGCACGCACACACACACACACACACACCTTTTCTCTATGGCAAAAATGTAGCCTTTGAAATTATCATTTGGGGAAGGGCTACCATATTAAATTTTGGGAAATATTTTTCAATTTTCTTCTTTCTTTCAATAAGCTTTTGGTCAGTAATCTGTGAAATGTCTGGCAGGACAATAGGTCTATTATTAACCAGTGCTGTATGTGCAATTTGATCATTTACTGACAACAGTACCATTTCAAAGCGGATTTATACATTCTTATGCACATACATTCATACTGTATGTATATACACTATACATACATATATTCATTCATTTTTCTTTTTATCCAACATTTGTATGTATGTCTGTAAGGAGATATTACAGAATTGGTCAGAAAATAGGTCATTAGGGCCTTCATTACGGCCTTTTAAAGGCTCCTGCAAATATTGTATGGGTACATTATACATTTTCTGAATCAACAGCATGCCTAGATTTTTAAAATAATTTGGTTTTTGTGACCCTGATGTTTTCCCATGGTATAGGGACAACATAAATCATACAGTTGAGGTGGAATTTGTGAGATAATTACTGGTTGAAAGGATAACGCCAGCCAATTTCAACATGCATGTAATGCTCACACTACCCTGGACTTGTCAGTACCAGAGATTTTTTTTCTTCAGCCTTTTCCAAGATCCTGGTCATTGTAATGGGGGCAGGTGTTACCTTTTGGGAAAATATTTGGAGTAGGCCCATGTTAAGATTATTTTTAAATGTAAACAAAATCTGCCCCCATTAGAATAGCAGCATGCAGCATCTCTCCGGGTACTGACAAGTCAAGGGTAATGTGAGCAATACAACAGCATATTGAAATTGGCAGGAGTGATCATTTAAGTATTTGGGGGGGGGGGGGGGGCTTTTCAAGCCTTTATTTTTTGTTTATATGAGACAGGACAGTGAAGGAGGTGACAGGAAGCGAGTTGGGAGGGGGAGATGGGGGGAGTGTCGGCAAAGGGCACGGTTTCAGAATCGAAACCCGGGTCAGCCGCGTAGTAGACCAGTGTCCTACCATTAGGCCACGATAGGGCGAGAAATTATTGGTTTAATGACCTCTGTGAATGTCAGGAAACATTGGCAGGAAAAAAGGCCTGATATTTCCAGCTAATGACCTGCTATATTGGCTACTATTTTGAAGACTATTGGTGGTTGCACAAGTCAAATTTTAGGCCCTCACAAACATATACAAAATAATTGTATGGGCATATTATCATTTTCCGAGTCCACCGAGTATTGAGGTTGTGTAATTTTGTGTCCTTGGCGTTCTTTCATGCCACAGAGATAAACGAAATCAAACAGTTTAGCCAACATGTGTGAGAAAATGTGACCTATGTCTGGTTTAATGAAGTGCTGTGACCTCTGTGTGTGTCAGAAACATTCAGCAATGGACTTAAATGAAAGAATGCAGTTCTTTCGTGCAACTGCACTACAAAATGCTCTAGCCATCATTGTGTTTGTCTGGTAAATGGCCTCAGGTGCACAGACATGTGTAAACTGAGAGTGTGCGGAAACCAGGCAACCATAGACAGTTCAGATGAAGGGGATGACATGGAAGATGAAGAGTACTGACGACAAAATAATATAAATCTACATGAAACTATTCTTTCATTAAACATATTCCCTTTGCAACATGTTTCTTTATTGGCTTGTAACCCCTTGTATAGGGTCTCAGTCTATTTGTTTATGAAATAGCCTGTATGAAATGTTGTATATGAACATTTATCTAAATTCTGTTAATGAGATACCATATCTGAGTGGTTTAAGTAAAGTGTTACCCAATGCCCTATCATTCCAGGGCCTACCATCTAGATTGTATTTCTTCACATACACTACAACAGTGTTTCTCAAACTTTTCGTGCCATTCCTCCCTTCAGAGGAAGGGTGTCTGTCTGCGCCCCCCTCAAGCAAAATGGTTACGAAAATACAAATAAATAGGCCGTCGTGAAGTTTATTAGAGCCTTATATACACGTACAGTATGGCCTATGTTCTCTAAATATTAGTGACTTAATGGCAAAGCAGAAAAGTATTAAAAAAGAAAAACCTTCTGACTTCACGCGCCCCCCTAGGGGGGCTTCCGGCCCACTTTGAGAAACACTGCACTACAATAATTGAATACTTTAACAACTTGTGAATGTTATGTACATTCACATATGAACTACAGTATAAACAAAGTTTGTTTAAGTAAAGTGATACCGGCATTGTATTAGTCCATTCTATTGGGTCCTATTTTGAAGACATTTTTGCTGGTTGCACAAGTGACATTTAAGGCTCTCACAAACATATACTAAATGATAGCATGGGCATATTATACATTTTCTGAATCGGTAGAGTGCCCTGAGTATTGAGGTTGTTAACTTTGGTGTCCTTGGTGTTCTTTCATGCCACAGATGTAAACGAAAGTGCACAGTTTTGGCACAATTTGTGTGAAAATGGGAGCTATTTCTGGTTTAATGATGTGCTGTGGCTTCTGTGTATGTCAGACAGATTCATTAATGGGCTGAAATGAAAGCCTGAAAGGTCCCCTTTCCAGTGATAACAAGCACGATGGTATAGGATATTGGCAATACCCCCAACATAAGCCATAACTACATATACAGCCGATATTAAAAAACAGTATTTATTATAGGGGGGTAGTAACTTCAAGAGCTGAAAAAAGTGATTTCGCTACCACCCCATGACTGCTATCAAGCTTTTTCTACTAGTGGGGGGATATACCTTGCCAAAAAATATTGCTAGCATTCCCCCCCCCAGATGGCAACGGTCGACCCCTCGGCTCATAGCCTATATGTTTTATTGTCAATTTCTTTACATGCACTGGTCATACAAAGAATTTGAAATGACCAGTGCATGTAAAGAAATTGACAATACCATTAATACCACAGCTTTAATACCATCGCCTCAGCTAAACATGATCTTACAGGCACATCAACTTCACTATTCTTGACAGCGCCTAAAGCAGACACTACGTGACACACCACCCACAGTGAGCATGTCTTAAAGCTGGAAGCCCTCATCACCCACTAGACTTACCCTGTGCCTAAACACAGCATACCATACGGACCCTTAGCCCCCAGTGCTGTCCTTGTCCTACTGTAAAGCAGACAACACCAAAGCACAACTACCAGGCTTACCATCGCCTAATGCAGGCAACACCTATACAAACCATACCCCACACATTGACCATGTCCTAAAGCAAAAATTCACCTTAGTCACAAGTGGCCACATCACAGCAACCACCAGCAGCGCTATCACAGACTCATAAAGGAGTGCACACATTGAACTCCGTAGAGACCGCTAAGCTGACTAAAGCAGAGATCATCTTATACACCCCAAATCCAGCCCAAAGCTAACGCCCCACCTTCTGACCTGGCCGTGACCCAGAGCAGACACTACATATGGAGGCACCCCCTGAACTGGCTGACCCCCCACCGCTGACCATCTTTCTGCAGCAGACGTCACCTTATGGTTAGTTCCGGGGGCGTATCAGCAAATTGTTAGCCCTATGTACAATCTGCTACAATGTGCCCCCCCTCCCCATGCATATTATCGGCATAAATTGGACTCTGCGTGTGGGCCCCCTATATAACGTGCATGGGGCCCTGGTGACTCAGGCACACTTTACCGCTCTGTACGACACCCCTGGTTAGTTCAGATGGGGAAGCCAGCAGGGGGGGACAAAGCAGCTAGTTGTCCAGTTGGGTCCCTATTGTATTTTAGGGGCGGAAGGCTTTCAGATGACTTTGTCCCTGGCCTGGCCAAAGTTGTCAGCGGCCCTGAGAAGAGACACGTGATTGAAAAAGCAATTTTATCAGGGCGCTATCGGCTTGTAAATCACAGGTACAGTTGCAGGTCGATCACCAGTTCATCGGCAAGCAGAAGTTTCGGGTTTGAATTTGTTCTGTGTGGCGATTCAGCTAAATTACAGCTTGGCTGAAAGCTTGTCAGATCGTATTTGGCATGCCAGATCATTTGAGATGATTCTAGGAGCAACAGCCTATCAGAGACTATCTACAGCAATACATATTTCGCAAATACATTGTAAGTATCCAAAGACAGTAAAACAATCGACTGGATCACAGGGATAGATATGGAGTATGAAGGAGCCTGATGTCAAAGTGGAAAAAAAACCCACTTCAACCCAAGTCCCCAAAAGGTGCACTGTGTAGGATGGTGGCCAGAGTAGGTAGGTACTGCAACTATGCTGAGTATAGTAAGCTTTGGTGCTAAAAAAAAATCTACTTCTGGTGGAAATTCCAAATGACGGACATGGAGAAGATTCAACATTCTGTGTCTGCAAACCCCAGTGCAGTGTGTGTGTGTGTGTGTGTGTGTGTGTGGGGGGGGGGGCGTGTGACATCTGATTTTGGGTGTTTTTCCCCAAAGGAAATTATTTCCTGCCTTGCCAATAAGTAATACATTTTAAGCCCTCACCAACAATATATTATAAATGGTCATGAATGTGAATATCATATGAAATGAACACACGTCCCTCTTTGTTGATTCTGCACAGCGCAGCGATCGTAAAATCAGTCTGCGCGAGTACTGCTTTTGCTTGGGGGGGCTCGGAAGCATCCAGACCCTCCGAAGGGTGGAATGATGGGAAAAGTTTGCACTGAGTTTAAGTAGAGGTAGAAGTACTCTTACCAATGTAATTACAACATTACTGGTATGACAATACATAGTTTCAATTTTTGTAATATCATACCACTAGTGTTGTAATTACATCTGTAAGAGCTCTTCTACTTTATACAACTGCTGAACGCCACCCCAATCGCTAACATCCTTAACCCCATACCGAGCGGCTCCATGTCCTGAAGCATACAGTGCCATGTACCGGGCAACCCCCACCCCATGTCCTGAAGCAGGGAGCACCAGAACCATGGAAGTTAGAGTGAGGCCAATCCCACTGACCTCCGCGTTCCCGTTTTACACAAAGATGGCGGCGCA
Source organism: Engraulis encrasicolus (assembly GCF_034702125.1). NCBI lineage: Eukaryota > Metazoa > Chordata > Actinopteri > Clupeiformes > Engraulidae > Engraulis > Engraulis encrasicolus. Next base: position 55,357,012 of record NC_085863.1, read on the forward strand.
TGGAGCCTTTGACTCACACATCGCCATTGACATAGTTCCAAAATAGTTACAGGAAGTGGGCGTTGGACACAGAAATTGCATTAAAGGTAAATGTTATTAATTTTAATTCATTTATAAGTCACCTTTGCTTGTAGAGGCCATGTTTTGAACTCTAGCATAAAGAAAGCCACTGTCTAGAATTATTGGAATCTACGTGAATCATGTCACCAACGGACATCCTGTATCCCCGGTTGTCACAACTCTGAATTCCATGGCCCTGGGGAGCACCTTATACACAGTAATCCCTGACCCCTCCCCCCTCATTCCTCTACACTGAGCTTTTCCTACAGCAGACATATCCCCCCATCACCACCTCCAATCCCCCCCACCCCACACACGCACACACACCTCACGGCACTACAGTACACTACACCCCCATTGCTGCACACTGTACATACAGGACTAACAACCCCCAACCAAGACGCACACGCGCATGCGCACACAACCATCCACGCTTACACACACACACACACACACACACACAACCTCATGATGTTCTGCGCTCCTTGTTCTCTTCACATGATGGGAGACTCGGGGGAGTTGTGAGGATGCAGTGTCTCAGACTCTCACCCATGCCCATAACAGGACAAAACATCATTACCAGCACAAAGAGGAGTACATGTATGAAGAAGAGCACAGGCCAGCATGTAAGTCATATGTGACTGGAGCCCTTTGATGGATGACACTGTCAAGAGAATACTACAGGCAATAGAATGAGACTGTCACACACACACACACACACACACACACATGCCCAGACACAATCAGTAACACACACAATCACACACACACACACATACAGACACACATACACACACACATGCACAGACACACTCAGTAATACACACAATCTCACACACACACATACAGACAGACACACACACACACACATGCCCAGACACACTCAGTAACACACACACACACACACACATGCCCAGCCACACTCAGTAACACACACAATCACACACACACATGCACAGACACACTCAGTAACACACACAATCACACACACACATACAGACACACACACACACACACGCACATGCACAGACACACTCAGTAATACACACAATCACACACACACACACACATGTCCAGACACACTCAGTAACACACACGATCACAGACATAGACACACATGGACACACTCAGTAACACAATCATACACATACTGACACACAAACACACATGCCCAGAAGACACACTCACAGTCACACGCACATACATACAGACACACACACACATGCATGTGTACACACACTCTGAGAGTAACACACACACGCATACCCACGCCCACACAAGCACACAAGCATGCACGCACATAGAAACACACACATGCACACACACACACACAATTTTGACTCTGGAGATATGTAACAAAGGATCTATCTCTGAGACTGGGCAGATTATGTAAATGTAATTAGCCCGCTGCTGGTGCTTTTCAAACAGAGAAATGGAGAGAGCAACGAGATTGCCTCCAGAGAGATGGAGAAGGTGATCAAGGCTTCTTTGGAAAGCAATTTGTCAGAGAAGATCAAAGACTTACATTTAAAAAAAATATACTACATCCAGACCGAATATCATCTTCGTCCCCCGAAGCTGACCTAAAAATTTTGCTGGCCGGCTTAGCGATGAACCTTAAAAGAAATTGTCATTCCACGCTCATGGAAAAAGGCATATGGTTCGATCCAATCAAGACACCTGAACATGACCGTCTTTCTGGTGTCAGAGTGCTTTCATCTTCAACAGCTGATGAAATGTCTTTGAACACAACATGGGTCCTATTGCCAGAGGACTGGAAGAATGAGAATCAGAGTTGAATGAAATGTTCCTGCAATGGGGCTCGACCGCGGCTCTAACGGTAGGGCACTGGGTTGCTACGCCGGCGACCCAGGTTCGATTCCGAGCCGGGGTCCTTTGCCGAGTCTTCCCCGTCTCTCTCTCTCTCTCTCCCCACTCGTTTCCTGGCAAATCTCTCACTGTCCTATCATAAATAAGCTAACAAAAGACCAACAATTATTGTTTAAAAGTACTTGTGATGGGATAGCTGAGGGTTAGAGAAGGGTGGTTTGGAATTGTAGTCTTTTCATTCATGTTTTACGGCTGCATGGTACTGTGTGTGACCCTGAATACTAAATGAGAGAGGAATGAATGGAAGGGATTTAAGTCATGTACATGTACATCAAATGTTCAAACTGTATTACATTATGCTTCCTTTTTATAATACAGTAAATCTAAAAAAAAATCAGCTTTTCATTCGCTATTTCTTTTGAAAATCAGAAGCGCACGTGCAGTCATATAAGGTATGGTCACAAAGCTTTCTCTGTTCTTGATCTGAGAGGTAAACAGTTAATATTTTGAGTGTGTTGTCTAATAGATTTACGTCCAGCCAGGCGTAGCGAGATGAGATGAGAGTGCTTATAGCTATAAATCCACAGGGTTTCAGGGCTGAGATCTCCACAGATCTCTACCGTACCGTGCTCATGCAGCGTTGCACTGCAGCCAGATAATTATAAACAATGTGCAGGCAGGGGGCGTAGCAGCACATTTTGGGCCCTATGTACAATCAGCTCCAATGGACCCCCTCAGCCATATACATAGCCTACTGTACATACATCAGGCTGTGTGTGGGCCCCCATTATACAGTACATGGGGCCCTGGCTCATGCAGCGTTGCACTGCAGCTAGATAATTATAAACAATGTGCAGGCAGGGGCGTAGCAGCACATTTTGGGCCCTATGTACAATCAGCTCCAATGGACCCCCTCAGCCATATACATAGCCTACTGTACATACATCAGGCTGTGTGTGGGCCCCCATTATACAGTACATGGGGCCCTGGTGACTCAGTCACACTTTACCCCCTGTACCACAACCCTGTGTGCAGGCACAGACTTGATATGAAAATTGCCAAATCATCACAGCTCCAGATGCGTCATTCGTTAAAACCAGCAAAGACGGAGGTGAGAACCCACTGGAATTCATTACCTCTCCCCATTTGTCAGCCGCAAACGAAATCAAATCATCGCCTGGGTCCCTTCAGTTATGCCAAATATGTTAAGTGGCTGCACGTTTATGACACTTACATTTGTCACACTACATAAACACGCAAAGATAGCACTGAATAAACACTTCCAAAAAGGTCCAGGGGTGCATTTCTCGAAACCATTGTTGCTGACCACGTTAGCTACTTTGCTGTTTGGAATGCAATTTCCCATGGGCAACTACCCAAGTTGCTCACTGGCTAACAACGTTGTTGAGAAACGAACCCTGACCTCCTCGAACGCCATCCTGCCTGTTACGTGTAAACATCAGTAAACAAAACAAATCCACAGCTGTTCGTTATACTGCAGACCATGCGCCAAAAAGATGAATAATTGCTTCATTGAGACACTCAAGAGACAATCTGTTGCCAGGTGTTGTGAAAGTTTGACCATTATTTTTCCATTATCAGGTGGTTAGGTTAAGAGACAAGAGACCACCAGAGGACCTTGTGCTGTAGAGAATGTGGGATACTAGCCAGGGATAATAACCGCAATAAATCTGAATTATGATTTATGGTTGTGGTTGGCAATACAGTACACACACACACACACACACACACACACGTGCATGCACGCAAGGACGCACCCACGCGCGCACACACACACAAATATCCTATCCTACAGCAGACCTATCTCCTGACCCTACAACACCCTCACTGTTGTACTGTACGTACAGTACCTACCGCCAATCAAGACACTCACTCACACACACACACACAATGGCACTCACACACACACAAACACACAAATGCACATAGACACACAAGCAAACACACACAAAGGCACACAGACACACACACACACGCCCTGTCCTACAGCAGACCTATCCCCTGCCTCCACAACACCTTTTCTGTTGTACTGTACATACAGTACCTACCCCCCATCAAGACACACACACACACACACACACACACACACACACACACACACACACACAAAGGCGCACACACACACACACACACAAGTAGTATACCATGAGAGTACGCCCCGCCACCCCCCCTCCAGGCCCCAGGTGGTGCATGTTCACTACTCTCTCATCTCCCTCGACGCTGATCCATTTTTAATAGTGTCGGGTCATCGGTAGTTCACTACCTACGTTAGACGTCTATCCAGATTGACATTTCCTCGGGGTAGTCCGCACACTTGGTAGTCACCCCCCCGTTCCTCCCGTCTCTGTCCACACTACGTTCGAATCAATTAGACTCGTTTACATTTGTGAATAATGGCCACATTGCACAATCAGAAGTGATGGGGCCTTGTTGCTGGCGGCTGTCGGGTGAATCGCTGACGAATAGCGAGCTGCATGCCTTATACGCGCAATCAAGCCAATGATTTGTGTTGAATTCACAGGGCTGAATGTGTGAGAAACAGTGGGGGAGTGCTAGTGCAGAGATGAGCGTCTAGTCTAGCAGCTGAGCAGACGAAGCCAGGCAGGGCGGTTTGGAGGTATTCTTCTTCCTCGCGCGCCTCACTCCCCCCTGGGCCTGAGAAATATGTTGACAGACAAAGCCAAACACAGCAGGGGAGAGAGGAATTATGGGAAGACGGAGACTCTAGCCTTTCGCCATAGTTACAGCATTGTAGCGCACTTTCCAACACCCCATGGATGTACGCTCAGTCCCTCAGACACACACGCAGAAAGCGATGCACACTCATATACACACAGCTGTCTACACATACACCTACACACACACACACGCTCTCTCTCTCTCTCTCTCTCTCTCTCTCTCTCTCTCTCTCTCCCTCCCTCTCTCCCTCTCTCTCTCTCTCTCTCTCTCTCTCTCTCCCTCCCTCTCTCCCTCTCTCTCTCTCTCTCACACACACACACACACACACCACACACACACTTCCCCCCAAAACACACACACAGACACACAGAGAGTGTCACACGTGTACTGAGGCCAAGGCCTCGAGGGAAGGCAGGCAACAGGATCTCTGCTATCAAGTTCACGGTCACCTTCACGCCAGCTGTGCAGAGGGCTGGGTGGCTCTTTCCTTTCCTCTCACTCTCTCTCTCCCCTCTCTCTCTCTCCCTCCTCTGCTCTACCAGACCAGGTAGCAACACAGTCTTGTCTCTCGATCTCCTCTCTCTGTCTCTCTGTCTCTCTGTCTCTCTCTCTCTCTCTCTCTCTCTCTCTCTCTCTCTCTCTCTCTCTCTCTCTCTCTGTCTCTCTCTCTCTCTCTCTCTCTCTCTCTCTCTCTCTCTCTCCCCTCTGCTCTACCAGACTAGGAAGCAACAATCTTCTCTGTCTCTCTCTCTCTCTCTCTCTCTCTCTATTTGGACTAGCAAACTTGTGTAGAGATGCCTCTCGTGTCGTGCTTTCATTTCATTATCTTGTCTCGCAACATAATTTTCCTTATTGGACTTTCTTTCATTCTTTCTTTCTTTCTTTTTTCCCCTTTGGATAACCTTTTTTGTGGAATGTTTCAATGTTAAGCCTAAACGTAATTATTTTCTGACTGAATGAAATGCAGAGTCAGATAAGCAGGGGGCCAGCAATTGCAGACAGACTTTGCAGGAAGAGGTGATAAGATGTAGAGGGAGGGAGACGGGGGGCAGCGTCCTTATAGTGAAGACTTTCAAACAAACTAGGAAAGCTACAGTATACAACCTGACTTATGTCGACTTACGATCACTATTTTTTACCTTTTGGCAAAATATGTTGACCAAAGTTGTGATAGGCCACCGCTCATCTGTTTAGAAGGTGAAAGGATTCAGTAGAAATGTCTAAAAGGAGACAATCCATACACTTCAGGTCTTTTTTTGTGCAAAGAAGCTTTACTGGACTTGCAAGCTTTCGGTCCTTAGACCTTCATCAGGTAGAGGCAAAATATGTTACACATCAACCATCTAAAGCAGTGGTTCTCAACCTTTTTATGAGCAAACGCCCCCTTGACCTCATCATAAGCCTGCCAACACCCCCCTTCATATTGAAGTATAAAATAGACTAATGACACCCACTTAGTATAACTAAGCCCCGCCCCCACGCAGCTGTATCCTTCTCAACGCCCCCTAGGGATCCCCAAAGCCCCCTGGGGGGCTGTAGCGCCCCATTGATAAACACTTATCTGAAGCAGCACAATCAGGTGCTTCATCATACAGTATTTGCACAGCAGTCTCCAGAAGGCTTTTACAAAGTGGGTGGCTGGCAAACACGGTGGCTGCCTGCAGTATGGCAAGACAATGTCGTTTAATTTACTATGACGCTTAAGCCTGTGTTTCGCATTCTGGCGTGTCATTTTGTCTTCATGAATAAAACGAACAGGAAATTCATTTTTAATCAATATTGGATTTGATATTATCTAGCAGTCGACCACCAGCCTCCATTTCACAGAGCACAAAAATGTGACAAGAGCAGGGAGTATCTGGGACACATCCTGCTCAGACAAAGCCGTCATGAAATAAGAATTAGGAAGCTCTAAAAATATTCCGCCTAGTCGCAAACTTATTTTTATACATTAAAGTGTGGAAATACAGTTGCAGATGTGTGTTCTCTCTTTCTAATTGTGTAGTTCTCTCATTACGCCAACGTTTTTCTACCCAGTTGAAAACACCTCTGAATATGCAGATTTATGTGAATACTGCTTGAATTAACTCTACCCTAGTGAGTCCAGTAAAGTGTTCTGTAAGGTTCTCCTCCAAGCTTAGGCGACACTGTAGAGAGTGCCTATTTGTTTGATGGGTGTGTCCCCATCTTTCATTTTATTTTCTTATTTTATTTCTTATTTTTCTTTGTCTTAACTTCTCTTTGTAATGTATTGACTGTTGTCTTGATATGGACCATGTACTTTGAGTCTGAAGTAAATAAAGAATTGAATTGAATTGAAATACTCCTTCCTCGTTCTTCCTCTTCTTCTTCTTTTTTTTCTTCTTTACATCAGAGCACATTGGTCGAAGGCACGTCTTTCCTTTTGTCTTGCTTATGTTTTAAAGTCTTGTCTAGAGATGCATATCATAACAGAAACATCCTCTTGTTTGCAGGTTTCCTGTTGTTCTGACCTGGTGACGCACACCAAGGGTATCAATCTAACATAACACACATAGAGAACGCTGGGGAAAATGGAAGTTGATTTTAGTATATTGCTGCAGACCTCCATTTTTCCTACCATAATGAAACTAAAAGTACATTTTATAAATACATCATTTTTGGGGGGAGTTAACAAATCAAACAAAGTCTAGGGCAATTCTGTTATTCTGACTGATCAATAATGTTATTTTAATGAGATTGGCTTGGTTTTCGTGTGAGGGTGGTCGCCCTAATTACAAAGTTTTTGCTGCATTTAATGAGATTGAGTGGTTTTATACCAACACTGTGCTCATCCTTTGTTGTGGCTGTGAGATGCAGTAACTCACCATGGACAAACATGATAATGATCATGGCCTTTTGCCAGTGGCCTCGTTCGCCTGCCCGCTCTCTCTCGCTCTCTCTTTCTCTCTGTTGCTACATAAAACAATGTTTCCCATGCTGTGGGCAGGAACAAAAACAAAAAAAATGAAAGCTTTATCAACCAAAATCCCCTCCCAGTGCCGTTTTCAACCTCCCTCTGCGTTTTTGGCAGACAAATGTTGTTGGCCAACATCAGTGTCAAAAGTAGGATTTCTGGGCACTTGGACCAGCAGATGGATGGAATGAAAGGATTGGAAGAGTTGTAGGTGAGAGACAGGGAGGGAGAGAGAACTGGAGCCAACCTGTCATCAGTACTCGTAAACTCTGGCATGGTACAGACACACACAGAGAGGCCTGAACTGGGACCAAAAGCCAGTCAGGGCACCTTTTTTGTTATAGACCAGCCCCTCATCCTTCACTATATTATGATGGACTGAGTCCACTGTCTGTATTAAAGATGGATCAGTGGGAGGGCCACATCTAAATTTTGGGTCAATCTCTAAAGGGGGGAAACAACAACAACAAAAGAAAAAACAGAAGCATTGGCCCCTGAAGACTGTCGGTCCACCAGGAATATGCCCTGTATGCCATATTACCAGTCCAGCCAGCCAGACCTCAGCAAGAGTTGAATGTTTTCTGATTCATCAAATGCTCCTACAGGGAAACGTCTGCTGTCCGTCACCACAAAACAGAGCTACTGACTGGAATAACATCAGAGTCCACCATAGCAGGCTGGTGAAATTAAGTGATGCATTATTATGTGGAAACAGAAGACTACTTTGTACGTCGCTAAGGGTTCTTGTTTTTGGTTCCAAAGTGAGTTCCAACAGAAGGGTCTTAGGTATGTGCTGTAGGCCTACAGTATATGTGGGCCAGTTTTGAGTACCTGTAGTTCTTCCAAATGTTCTATTTCTGTAAATCGCATGCAGCATGTAAAAATTCACAGGAACGCCCCTGAAGGAATGAGGTACATTATGCTCAACCATTGTGTCAATGCATGATAGCATCAAGCTTTACATACAATGAGATTATTTTTATATACAGTACATTATGTAGTATGAACACGTCACCCTATCCCTTCACTAGTCCCTGAGGGGCTACAAATAAACAGCAACAACCATGTTGGAGAATGAGAAGGTTGGATACAGGTATATAGGCAATATTTTAGCTTTGAATGACAACCAAGTCACATGTCACACGTTAGAACCAGGCTTTGCACGCTTAGAAACACAGCTGAGGCAGTTCCAAAAATTCTGCTGGTTTATTGGAATCTGGGGTGTTGTACCAGGGGGGTAAAAGTGTGACTGAGGTACCAGGGCCCCATGTATATAGGGGGGCCCACACAGAGTCTGGTTTATGTACAGTGCCCTCCATAATTATTGGCACCCCTGGTTGAGATGTGTTTTTTAGCTTCCAATTATTTTATTTTTTTTCTAAATAATATGGGACCTTAATGGAAAAAAAGAGAAAAATCCAACCTTCAATACAAGTGCATTTATTCAGTGGGGAAAAAATCCCACATAAAGAAATAATTATTTGACATCAAATAATGTGTGTCACAATTATTAGCACCCCTTTTGCCAACAAAACAGCACCTAATCTTCTCCTATAATGTTTCACAATATGGGAAAAGACAGAAAGAGGGATCTTCAGCCATTCCTCTTTGCAGAATCTCTCTAAATCATCCAGAGACCTGGGTCCTCTCCTCTGTACTCTCCTCTTCAGCTCACCCCACAGGTTCTCAATGGGGTTGAGGTCAGGGGACTGAGATGACCATGGGAGGAGCTTGATTTTGTGTCTGGTGAACCATTTCTGTGTAGATTTGGCCATATGTTTAGGGTCATTGTCTTACTGAAAGACCCAGTGACGACCCAGCTTCAGCTTTCGGGCAGAGGGCAACAGATTTTGATTTAAAATGTCCTGGTATTTCAAAGCATTCATGATGCCATGCACCCTAACAAGGTTCCCAGGGCCTTTGGAAGCGAAACAGCCCCACAGCATCACTGACCCACCCCCATACTTCACAGTGGGTATGAGGTGCTTTTCAGCATGCGCATCTTTCATGGTACGCCAGACCCACTTAGAGTGTTTGTTGCCAAAAAGCTCAATCTTGGTCTCATATGACCAAAGCACACGGTCCCAGTTGAAGCCCCAATACCGCTTGGCGAACTCCAGACGCTTGCGTTTATGATTGTGAGTGAGGAAAGGTTTTCTCCGTGCATGCCTCCCAAACAGCTTGTTGGCGTGTAGACAGCACCTGATGGTTGATTTGGAGACTTTGTGACCCCAGGATGCTACCATTTGTTGAAATTCTGTAACAGTGAGCTTTGGAGATCTTTTGATTTCTCTTACCATCCTCCTCACTGTGCGTGGTGGCAAAATAAACTTGGGTCCTCGTCCAGGCTTGTTTACCACTGTTCCAGTTGTTTTGAACTTCTTAATTATTCCTCTCACAGTGGATATGGGCAGCTGCAGTTGAGTGGCAATCTTCTTGTAGCCTCTGCCTGACCTGTGAAGGTCGACGCACATCTGCCTCACTTGTATGCTGTGTTCCTTTGTCTTTCCCATGTTTAAGAGTGGATAAGAGAAATGGCCTCGGTGTCACGTCATATTTATACCCCAGGGAAACAGGAAGTGATGAATTACTAATTCAATGTTCCTACATACTCTGGTAAACTTTGTAAACTACTGTAGAAATGACAGAATGCTTCAATTATATTTATTTCCTGGGAATTGTTAAGGGTGCCAATAATTGTGGAACAGGTGATTTAATGAAAAATAATTATTTTTTGGTCAGGGATTTTTTTATTTTCTTACAATTCATTTGAGTTGAAGGCTACATTTTCCTACAATTTTCAGTGTGACAGTATTCTTCTGCAATAAACACTGAATTTATTTTAAGGCTTTTAACACATCTCAACCAGGGGTGCCAATAATTATGGAGGGCACTGTATATATACAGGTATATCCGTTTGTGTGTGTGTGTGTGTGTGTGTGTGTGGGGGGGGGGGGTCTGTTGGAGCTGATTGTGAATAGGGCCCACAATTTGCTGCTACGCCCCTGTCTGGCTGACAAAAAAACATGCGATGGAGCCCGTTTGTCTCTCCCATTAGTATAGCTGCACTAGAGACTCCAACAACAACATATCCAGCGAAAAATGATGTGCTGTTGACTGTTTGGCTATGAGGTTAAGTGGCCTCCACACTCGAGTTAAGCATGTTTGTGGAAGAGGTCGCAACACAATTTTGGGAGGACACCAAGACCATCTTACATCCTTTCGATTTCTCTGGTCCCCAGAGATTAGGCTTTAATTTTGGTCCGTTAGTTACAGTGCGCTTTGGGCCGAGGTTGACGCGAGCCACACAGCTCTGTAATCCTGCATCCATAAATATCTCATCACTGCAATCAGGCGGACTCTGAAAAGAGGCGAAATTGCTACGAATAATAAATCACAGCATGACCCCCTTTACCGCACTATGCCATTAGTGTATGTCTAACTAAACTACGGCATTTAAATTTCAACTCAAACTTGGTCAACCTAGAAAAAAAATAGCCCATTTGTCAGGGAAAACAAAGGCTGTTTGAAGTTCCAAGTGTGTGGTGAATTTTCAAAACAGGATTTTTCCTGTTCATCTTTTTGCAGTGTTGTGAGTTTTAAAGAAGCTGATGTAAAAAAAAAACAAATGACGAACGTTTTTTTCCATCTTGTTCTGTGTACACAGATCTTCCACCACATTTGTGAAACTAAATCCACGCTGGCTAAAAAGGCGCTCGCTGACCTTCGAAACAACAATCCCTGTTTTTTGTCAGGAGTCCAGAGATAACAGTGCGAACAGGGTCTTAGCTCCATTATTAATGATAAAGCCCGGGCTCTGCAGTAGCCCTGCCAGTGTATTATCTACCAGCTGTATAAATAATACATATGGCCTCGTCTGGATGGGAAAGTGCATTTCCATATACACATTGTAGAGTATGGTATTGTACATACGTAGTACATTAATGCAGAAAGTATAGGCCTACATCAATGAGGGACGACAGGCCAGTGCATGATCTTCACTCAATATTATACTATATTACATTATAGGAAGTGATATTGCTTTATATAGCAATGCTATAATAGCATTATAATGTTTTACTGTGTTATACAGTGTTGCCTTTTTGTGATATCGTATTGCATTGTGATATGTGTTGCATATTGGTTACATGAAGCAAAATCATGGACAAATGACTCATTTTGATGTTTGTTTATAAACACACTGAATTAAACTTTATTTTTGACCACCATATCAAGAAGGCTCGACGCCACAAGCAATGGCCTGCTCACTGATGCATCATGGGAGTGAGGAGGACTCTGCTCGCGTGTCTGCGAGTGTGAGAGACGGCGCAAGGCAATAATAAACAAGTCTCAGTCTCATTTCACAGTTCTTCCCAGTGTCCTGTTTTCCTGTCTGAGAGAGGAAAAACTCATCATCACAGACCACAGATTTGACCTCATGGCTTTAACAAACAAACAAATCCCTTTTTTTTTCTCCCCTTCTCCTCCCCCTTCAATGGGCCTTTTTCACGTGACGTCAGACATCTTCGAACACTGAATATTTCAATGTATTCTAAGCAGATATAAGTTGCCCCCCCATCGCATACACACATAGTACAATGTACACATACGTAGATGCCACTGTTTTCTGCCTGAAACCGGTGGTTGTTTACACCTGTTTTCGCTTCCAAACGAAACATCACTGGCGTCACGGTGAAAAAGGCTAAGAACGATGATGACAGAAATATACTGTATACGTAGAAACAGGGGGCTTCGACTCCTAGTCACATAGCTTTGATGTGCTTGTCAACCCCCCTCAAAGCAGTTTTTGAATAGCAAAACTATGGATATGGCTGATGGTCGTGTTGTTGTTTGTTTGTTTGTTTGTTTGTTCGATCCAATCCCCGGTGTATGGCAGCACCACAACTCTGGGTGTTACCGATAGGGGGGTTCAGTCTGGTGTGGGCTGGGCCTGTACAGCTGCTGCAGCCTAATTGGCCGGTTTGGCGCGGGCCAGCCAGGGATTTGTCCAATGACCCTCAGGCCCACGGCCTTCCCGGGACACGGGTGCGGAGCAGCAACGGCAGACATGATAGCAGCGGCGGTGGTGGTGGGGGAAGTAGGCCCTGAAGCCTGGCCCTGTCCTGACCGTGAGTCCGTGGAGAGGGGCAGGGAAGCAGCAGGAGACAGGCTGATGGCGTGGGTGGGGATCGAGGAGGAGGAGGAGGAGGTGGGCAGGGGGAAGTGGGGCACCAGGATGGCGGGGGTCAGGCCGTAGCGCAGCTGGAAGACGCGCGGTGGGCCCTGGGCCGTGGAGATGCCGTTGGGCCTGGGGGGCTCCAGTGGGTAGAGGATCTCCCCTTTCTTGCACTCCCCGTTCTCCCTCTCCCTCTGTCCTCCCCCCTCCTCTCCCTCCGCCGGGCGCTTGTGCTTCGGTTCTGGCCGGGTGAACTCCTGGATTTTCTCGGCCTGGGCCCGCCGGATGTGGTAAACCTTCCTGGAGCTTTGGAAAGAGTCCAGGAAGCCTTCCAGAGGCACCCTGCCCTCCATGAACCTCTCCAGCAAATCCTGTGGGGAACAGAAAAGAGGCATTAGAGCCCACGCACACTTCCTGTGGTACAGTGGTTCTCAAACTGGGGGGTCGAGACCCCTAGGGGGATCGTGGAGGAATTGAAGGAGGGTCGCGGACAAAAGAGACATTGCATAAAAACTGGAAATCCACAGGTCAACGGCTAACAGCTAACATAATATGTATCGGTAATAGATGTTGCTGTCCTGTGGATTTCTAGCAATATTAGCGGACAAACTATTAATGGCAATATATCTAGCAATATTAATGGACAAAAAATTGCTGAAAATATTCTTGAGTACAAAAGGGGGTCCCCACCCGAAAAAGTTTGGGAACCACTGCTGTAGTATATTACCCTGGATAATACACTACTTAAACTATTCTGGACAACCTTACTGCACTAAACTCTAGACAATCTTTCTACACTACTGTAAACTTATTTTAAGACACATTTTGATAGCTAAGCAGTAGCTAAGTGAATGTGCAATGTGTATTATATGTATGTATGTATGTATGAGTGAATGTACGTATGTAGGCACTGTTTGTAGACAGATGTGTAATTTGGGGACATGCTGGATCTATGCAACGTGCAATACTGTATGTGTACACCTTCATTTCCCTCAGGATTAATAAAGTCTCTCTACTTTAAAATGTAATACATTCCAAAACACATGTTTGCGCACACGACAGACACTCAATTCAAATGTGGACACGACTATGCAAACAATGAAGGGGGAAGAAAGCAACCACAGGAGAAATCCCTGAACAACATTTTAATATTAATGCTCCACCACACTGCATATGTAAATCTGAAACGCTCTCCATGGACAGCCAGCAGCTGAGCTAAGCAGGTTGCAGGTCTCTCTCTCTCTTCATCAGCATGGAGAAACTGACTCTCATGGAGGCGAACTAGACAAGACTGGCACAGTAGCTAAACGGCACAGCCAGGACGCTAATGAGAAGACATATGTTGGTAATCAGTAGGGGGAGCAGGTGGCACCTCACCCTCCACCTCCACCCCACTAACACCTCACCCCATCTCAGCACCATGTCTCTCCCCCCAATACAGAGGACTGAATTATTGATGACGTCTCGTCTGTGGAAGGATCCCCCGGCACTTCACTTCACTCCCCAGAACCAGCCCCGCCGGCCATTAACCCACTCTCCCCCACACACACTAACCTTCACCAGCCCTCTCCTCCACCTCTCCATCGGCCCTGCTCCCTGGCTGCCACCCTCCACCATCCTATTCTCCATACACTATCACCCCACCATCCAATGCCCATCACACCATCCACCCTGCCATGTCACCCCACGAGCACTCCAATAGTACACCACACCCCATCCTCCACCTGCCCACTCCCCACACACCAATACCCCTTCACTCCTCATGGCTACCCCACCAACCTCCCCAACTCTCCATCACTCACCAGGACCCAATCACCCCACCATTACTCTTACCACCATCCTACAAAGCAGGACCTGATATCGCCACCATCCCCCTCTACCAGCCTGCAGTCAGCAACCCAGCCCTGGCCTACACCACTCATCCAGACCCCACCACCACCACCCTGCGTTAGTCACCACCCTATCCTCCACCACCAGCCCCCCAGACGTCCTCTGGAGCGCCCCCACCCGAAGTATAAACTCCCCCCCCACCACCACCACTCTCCCTGGGCCTTCCACCCCATCACTGCCTCATCACCTCTTACCAGCCTCCAACGCTCCACCAGTCACCACCCTACACCCATCCTCCACCAGCCCTCCCCGCTTTCTCTGGAGTGACCCCACCCGAAGCATTAACTCCCCACCACACCACCGCCACTCTCCCCAGCACTCTTCCACTCACTAAGTCCACTGCCTCCATGACCCCTTACCAGCCTGCAACCCTCCACCAGTCACCACCCTACACCCATCCTCCACCAGCCCTCTCTGCTTCCTCTGGAGCGACCCCACCCGAAGCATAAACTCTCCACTACCATCACCGCCCTCCCCAGCTCCACACCGCTCACCACCACCCTACGAGAACTCTTGTCAGCTGGCTAATGACCTCCTACCAGCCCTCCAGGCATCACCCCACTCATCATATTCCTTGCTGCCAGTACACAGCTCCCTCCACGCTCCACCCTCCCCTCTCCAGCCCTCAAGGCGCCACACCTCTAGCACCGGACCCCATGACCTTTCACTACCAGCCCGCTCGACACCACCCCTCTCCTCATTGCACTCCCAGGACGCTGTCGCACCTCCCCTCCACTCCTCATCATATTCCCTCCATCAATACACCGCCCCACCCTTCATCCTCCACAATCTACAGCCCTCAGGGCACCACACCCCCAGAACTCCATTGGCTATTCGCCCACGCCCTTCCACTACCATGCCTCACAAAGCACCACCCTACTCCTCACTGCATGCCCTCCTCCCCTCCATCCTCCACCCTGCCCACAGCATTCCAGGCACCACCCCAGTCTTCAATGCATTCACAGTACGCTGCTCCCTCCACCTCCCCTCCAGTCTCCTGTCCCCACATCCTTCCAGGAACCAGTGCTACCCCACTCTTCGCCACATTTCCACTACCACCAGTACACTGCTCCCTCCACCCCACCGCCCATCATCCCCACACTCCCCACCACAGCTCTCCCGCCAAGCTAGGCTTCCTCTACACAGACCACACCCCAAGAGCAAACAATGTACGGTAAGCAAGCAAAAAAAGGGCCTCTCAAAAAAAAGGCCCTCGGCTAATGGAGAAAGGGCAGCGAGCGAGTCAAGTGCACACAGCACACAGGCTACTACCTGCACTTAAGGCAGGACTTTCTACAACTACTAGCATATGCACGAGCGAGCAGGGGAGAGACCTGCAGCGAAATGTGATCTTATTCAGCCACCAGCTGCTACACCTTATGGTTATTTGGGTTTTTTACCTCCCCCGACCGACCACTTTCTTCCCTCACGCTGGGAAGTTTCCACATGGGACAAAATGGGTAGTTAAAAATGAATGAATGGGAGCAGAGAAAGAGAAAATAAGAGAAAGAGGGAGAGAGAGATGGATGAAATAAGAGAAAGAGAGAAAGAGAGAGAGAGAGAGGAGAGAGCTGAGAGCAAGAGAGTAGAGGCTGCCGGTTGTTTCTCCTGTGGGAGAGTGGTGGGTGTGTGTATCGAGGTGGTTGAGTCGATAGGATTAATTCACCCAGTAAACAAATGGGTCAGGGGGCCATCAATTTCCTCTCTCTGGTGCCACTGCCTCCCATCAGAACCACCCACCCGACCCGACCCAGACAATCTAGCCTCGCCTCCGTCTTGAAAGCCAGGCCGTGCTCAGTATTCAGCAGCGGCGCGGTGGTTATGAGTGTTCCGCGGCCGCCCCATCCATCAGACCCCACGGCAGCCTAACGACTTCTAGTCACCCAAGCCATCGATTGGCGCCGGCAGCGGCTGAGATGGGCCACGTATTTATGGGCCCCGAGGTGCAAGCACACACACACACGCATACACAATCACACACACACACAGTCAGAGTGTGTTGCAGCAACCCAAGGCTGTGTGTGTGTGTTTTTGTGTGTGTGCCTTTGTGCGTCTGCACAGAGCATGCATACATGTGTGTGTGTGTGTGTGTGTGTGTGTGTGTGTGTGTGTGTGTGTGTGTGTGTGCCTTTCGTTTGTGCGTCTGACCAGTGCATGCATACATTCATGTGTGTGTGTGTGTGTGTGTGTGTGTGTGTGTGTGTGTGTAGGCTGCAGCCTCTGGGAACACAAGCATTCTAATGAAAATGTGCTAGACAGGGCAGTCCATACCGCTTGTCGTTTAACACATTCACACTTTTTTTTTTTAAAGGATAAGTTGATTAGGGCTAACATGATGCTACAGCGCCTGCCTGTCAGGTCGACTAATGCAATAGCACTGCTGAAGACTCCGGGAATCTGCACAGTGAGGCTCTTTCAAAAACCCGCAGCACGACATAACTGCTGCCGTGGTCCAAGAACACAATCTTCTGGCCTTTCCAAAAGCCGCAATTTGAGGCTGTGCTCCAGAAAATGTGGCCGGACAAGAACGGGGTGACTGAAAATGGCGCTGTGATTTCACATTGCATTAGCTTAAAATAATGCTGCTAGATACATGTGTATATATACGGTAGTACATATACTGTACACAGCTGCAGTTAGCTGTTTCCATTGCAAAAAAACACACATTCCACGCAGTGATAAAGAAATGCAGAGAGAGAGAGAGAGAGAGAGAGAGAGAGAGAGAGAGAGAGAGAGAGAGAGAGACTGGGAGAGAGAGACAGAGATAGTGTGGAGCCACTTGACAGTGGGATATGTGTGTGTGTGTGTGTGTCTGAGCAGTAGGAGGGTTGGAGGGGGCTGATGAGGTGGCTGTACGCTGCAGTGGTAATTAAAAGAATGGGCCGCTGTAGGTGTTCCACCTCAGGGATCAGATCCTCCTCGGCACCAGATAATATCACACAGCAGCAGCACCACCAGTCACTACCACCCCCACTCCTCCTCCTCTCCTCCACTCCCCACCTCCTCTTCTCTCCTCTCTTTCACTCCTCTCCTCTCACCCCCCCACTCTCTTCTCCTCAGCACCAGATAATATCACACAGCAGCACCACCAGTCACTACCACCCCCACTCCTCCTCCTCTCCTCCACTCCCCACCTCCTCTTCTCTCCTCTCTTTCACTCATCTCCTCTCACCCCCCACTCTCCTCTCCTCAGCACCAGATAATATCACACAGCAGCAGCACCAGTCACTACCACCCCCACTCCTCCTCCTCCTCCTCTCCTCCACTCTCCTCTCCTCAGCACCAGATAATATCACACAGCAGCAGCACCAGTCACTACCGTCCCCACTCCTCCTCCTCTCCTCTTCTCTCCTCCACTCTCCTCTCCCTCCCAGGCCTACTGTGCTCTCCGCGTGTCTCTCTTCTCCTCCTCCCCTTTCCTCAGTGCTATTTGATATCACAACAGCAGCAGCACCACTCACTACCACCCACCACACATGCCAGCCCAGGTCTCCTCTGCTCTGCTCCCCAGGCCTCTCCTCTCCTCTTCTCTCCTCCCTACGCCTCTCCTCTCCTCCTCCCCTCTCCTCAGTGCTATTTAATATCACAGCAGCAACAGCACCAGTCAGTCACTACCACCCACCACACATACCACATGTCTCCTCTGGTTTCCTCTCCTCTCCTCTAACTCTCCTCTCCAGGCCTCCCCTCAGTACTAGATAATATCACACAGCAGCAGCAGTCACTACCACCCACTCCTCCAGTCCAGGTCTCTCCTCTCCTCTCATCTCCTCTCCTCTCCTCGCGGCTAAATAACATCACAGCAGCAACACCATTGACTACCACCAACTCCAGGGTTCCCCTTCCCTTGTCCTCTTTCCTCTCCACTCCACTCACCTCCCTTCTCCTCTCCTCTCAACCCCAGGCCCCCTCTTCTCTCTCCCCTCCTCTCATCTCCTCTCCACTCCCCTCCACTCTACTCCTCCCCTCACCTTGCTTTTACTCTCTCTCCTCTCCTCTCAACCCCAGGCCACCTCTTCTCTCCCCTCTCCTTTCCTGTCATCTCCTTTCCTAGCCTCACTTCCTCTCCTCTCTCCTCATTGGCATCACAACAGCAGCAGCACCAATCAAAAGTTACCACCCCTCCTCCACCTCTCCAGGCCTCTCTCCTCTCCTCAGCTCAAGATAATATCAGAGCGTCACCAGTCACCACACATCATGCCCTCATCCTCCTCCCCAGACCTCTCCTCTCCTGTTCTCACCTCTCCGTTTTCCTCTCCTCTCCTCTCTACTCCTCTCCTCTCCTCTCCTCTCCCCCTCTCCTCTCCTCTCCTCTCCCCCTCTCCTCTCCTCAGGGCTGGATAACATCACAGCAGCAGCACCAGCCGTCATGCACTCCTCCGCCTCCCCAAGCATCTCCTCTCTCCTCTGTCCTCTCTCATTGTTATGCACGGCCCTGCAAATTGATTTCCATCAACGATTAAATGATGGGCCTGTCCGGGTGAAAAATGCCGTGGCTGTGCGGCCGGCCTCCGTGCAGCGCTGCTTTGTTTTACCTCCCCTGACGTCGATACCGCCTTCCAACCCGTCTGCATAATTAAAAGAATCCGACCAACTTAAAAAAAAACAGACAGACACACACATACACACACACGCGCGCACGCATGCACGTACGCACGCACACTCACACACACAACCACACAGGTGCACACACACACACACACACACACACAGACGCACACCTGCGCACACACATGCTGTGCCGATGCACAATACAAATACGCTCGCACACACACACACATGGCCTTGGGTTGGGTTGCAGCACACACTGACTGTGTGTGTGTTTGTGTGTGTGTGTGAATACACACAGGCACACAGCTCTTGCAGAGCAGAGAGAGCTGGGGATGCCATGCATGCAGGCAAATGCCTTCTTGTTCTTTCTTTTTTTCATGCCGCCGCCTTCACATTCAATTTCGCTCCTTTAAGCAGTGAGCGGTGCGTGATGAGCACTGCAGGCTACACGGGTTTGAATGCCACGGTGTGAGTCGAGTCTCATGCTAGTAACGGAGCGTAATGTGCCTAACATTTACTAGAGTGCTTCTTGCAAAGAAGGAAGAGGGAAAAATGGGCTGGAAAAAAGGAATAGTCGGAATAGTTGCTTTTTAGGTAGTCTAGACTCGAGACATCCTTGAGTTGGAAAACCGCTCATGTGGCTTTGCTGTGCCAGCGGCTGAAACGTCACGACACATGTAAAAGAAGTCGAGGGTTTTGACATTCTCACGCTAGCTAAGCAGCATAATGTGTCTACCATTTACTACTGAAGAGCTCAAAAGGAAAAAAGGGAAAGGTGAGAAACAAGCCAGATCAGTTGCTTCTACCGCAAAAGTTTCAGTTTATTTCTATCATTAATTCTATCTAGACTCTAGTAGACAACATGGCTTGCTGTGCTGGAGCTTCTCTATACTGTATAAAACAGCAGGAATTCGCAACCGTTTCCAACCTAGGATTCTGGTATTCGAGACAGGTGACAATAATGATTGGAAAAGCTATATTGCACCATTTCAGATAAACTTTTTATAATTATTGTAAAGCAACTTTAGAAATCACATACTGTACACCAGTGTTTCCCAACCTTTTTTGAGCCAGGGCACACTTTTTCCCTTCAAAAAATCTCGCGGCACACCACCAACCAAAAATGATGAAATAATGAAAACAAATTATAGTAGCCACCTAACAATATAGTCATTCTTAGAAAAGTGTCTTGAATAGCAATCAAATAAACACAAAAATGTATTTTTTATCATCTTTTAAATTTCCTCTTTCAAATAAAAAGTGCACTTAACATGTCCCTTCTTAAGGAAGCTATAAACTTCAAAGTAGGCCTAGGCTTACTATTTACAAATTGTTATTCCAAAAGCATTCTATTTTCATACAGAAAGGAATGCTTATTCTGACAGTAGCAATGCTATTTAGGAAATATTTAACTGTTACAATATGAATATGCATGTTTAATATCAATCTCTGTTCAATGCCTTGCAAAATAGAACGCTTTCTCTGATTGCGTCTCCATCCACAAAGCGCACATTAGCCAGGAGTTGCGCATGTCCACTAATATCAGCCTCGTCAAGTTGCAACGCAAATTTCTCACAGATACGGATCTTTTCCAAAACCACACTTTCGATGTCAGCAGACATGTCATCAATGTCTGGAAAATAGTCTGCACTCTTGTTTTGTGAAGGGTGTTTCGTTTACATACCAAGCACAATGGAATCGGTGCCGTTGCATCCCACGTACAAGTACCGGTAGTCCTAAATCCAAATGAAATGTAACTCTCTTTGTATTGACTCGAGCTCACGGCACGGCATTTGCCTTTTTTGACAGCTACTACAATGCAATTCGCTACCTGCTGCCACCTAGTGATAAGGAATTATTACATGATTAGGACGCCAGTCAACAGCAGACACTACATAATGACATATAGGCATTATTTGCTGATAATAATGATTTTTATTTTTTTTTGAAGACCAGAATTTTCCACGGCACACCTGACGATCTCTCACGGCACACTAGTGTGCCGCGGCACAGTGGTTGGGAAACACTGCAATACACACAGTACAAAACCGTAGCCTCTTACTGCAGCAGGGGTCGCCGGCGACCCTATTCACTTGCTGAAAATGCTTAACTACATCATAACAACAATGCCATGACATTACAGAGAGCCATAGTGCTGCGCTAAGGGGTTAATCTTTTCATGGGATCGGATCAAGTCGAGGTGGTAGGTGTTTGTTCTCAAGGTGGCCAGCTTAACCCCAGCACTACATATGAGATTCTAATACAGTATACTAACCATTTTACCGAGATCTTTTTTGTAATGGTATGCAGCATAATGTGTCTATAAATCACTAGTGCTCAGATGAAAAAAGGGAATAAAGGAGAGAAACTAGTCAGAATTGTTGTTTTTGTGTTGTCTAGAGACTCTGAATAACATGGCTTGTGCCAGAGCTGAAACATCACAACAACACACAACACAACAGTATGCAAATGAGTGCAGCAGGATCAGCCTCGGCTGTGTTGGCTGGCGGGTTGACATTACCTCGGATTCTTCCTCGGCACGTGCAACGTCCTCTAGCAGGAGGCTCTGTGCCGTCTTGGGGCTGTGCTTGTCCGTATGGGCCTCTGCAGAAACAAAAACAAGGAGGAGGGGAAAAAAGAGATCCCATTAGTCACACCAATCTGGTAGGAATGTTGGATAGCAGAGTCTGACCAGCGTCTCTCCGCTCCTCCACCCTTGAGGGACGCAAGACAGACTGTTTATGGGCTGTTTATGTGACCGAGGGACGAAACAAAAACCCCAGAAAAGAACCAATTTTCCTGTTTAATTTCATGTCATATTTAACGGGGAGCCGGTGGAAATGGACTGTGCAAGACAGCGCACACAGGCTTGGTCGTGCGTCTTGAGCTCATGGTTGCTGGGCTCTTGTGTCAACAAGCAAGGCAGGCCATGGGGCCGCAGAGTGAGATGTTTGCAGTGTCACTGGGCATCCTCGGGGCAGGGGGAGGAAACCATCACTTTCTGTTAGCTCAGCTCAGCTGACGGAGGGGGTGGTGGTGGTGGTGTTGGCAGGGTGGTAGTAGAGTGGGATGAGGGGGCGTGTGGGTGGATGCATTGGGTTGAATAGTGTGGGGGGTGGGTGGCACTGGGGTCGGCGCGAGTTGGAGAGGTTGGATGGAGGGGGTGGGGGTTGTGTCATCCGCCCCCCCCGGGAGTGGTGGTGGTGTTGTGCCGTCGCCAAGGCAACAAGACATTATGCTAATGCCCATGTGCTGCGTTTCCTGCGGCCATGGAGCGGGTCGGCAGAAATGCATCTAGTGACCGTGCAGCAGGGCACGCAAAGGTCATGGCAGCAGAAAACGATGTGCTTTGAAAACAACAAAAAAAAGAGAGACAGACAGCGACAGACAATGAAATGGTTGAAAAGGTAGGAGGGATGATGATGATGATGATGATGATGTTTTTACTACTATCACACAATAACCCAATATTAGTCACTACTGGAGAACAGTTGGCGTGATTCACTTGCACGTTTTTTTTTACTAGAATGGGCTTGTGCATTTGTTTCCCCACGGTTGCACATTTTGTCTGGAAGACGAGTCCACTAATCGCTCCTGTCATTTGGCTGGAGCCTGGCCAGTGCTCCAGCGCTTTGCATTCTTGGCAGGGTGACCACAAACAGCATTTACAAGCTAACACACACACACACACACACACACACACACACACACACACACACACACACACACACACACACACACGCGCGCGCGCGAACACACACACGCACGAACACACACACGCACACGCACACACACACAGCCAACTCCATTCACTGCTGGCCCTTCACAGCCGTGTGGCCTCCAACATCAATAATCCAAACCCACTTAAAGAGCTGCCCCTGCCAAACGCCTCTCTCTTTCTCTCCACGTGTATGTGTGTGTGTGTGTGTGTGTGTGTGTGTGTGTGTGTGCGCGCGTGCAGGCGTGTGTATTTGTGTATGTGCTGTTATAATCCTGTCTGACGTCGGATGCAAATTTGCATGTGTTTAAGCGAAAGAGGGGGGAACCTCCTTTCTTCATCTCTTCCGTCACGTGCACGCTTGCATCCCCCCCCACCACCACCACCACCCTCCTCCCCCCTCTTCCCCTTCACCCAGATGTTGGCAGCAGCCTAATGGAAGGTGACAGAGAGCCAAGCAAGCACTTTGAGAGCAGCTGTGAGTGACCTATATTTCTCAAGAAGAAGACAGAGAGAGAGAGAGAGAGAGAGAGAGAGAGAGAGAGAGAGAGAGAGAGAGAGAGAGAGAGAGAGAGGGAGAGAGAGAGAGAGAGAGAGAAAGAGGAAGAAATTATTCAGTGGACCTAAAGACAAGAGCACGGCAAACAAGAAGGGGGGGGAGGGCGCTTTTGGGGGCTCTGTGCGCCGTGTCGTGTAATGTAGTGTAATGTAGTGTCGGGTGAGTAGTTCAATCTTGGTGCCATCACATAAGGGACGCCCTCTCCACTCCAGTATGGCCTCTTGAGTAGTACTAGTAGCACCACACACGTGCGATGAAAGAAAGCTGAAGATGAAAGAAACAAGAGACCAAAAAAAATAAAATAAAAGTCTATCATACAATACAGTACAGTACAATAGCTCAAGACATCTGGTTATAACACATCATGAATAATGAACCAAATCCCATCTTTGAAGGATTCCTCATGAGGAACGCTCCTTTGAGAAAGAACAAACACTGCATTTCCTGTCTATCCCCATTAACTGTCACTCTCTGTCCTCCCACCTGCTTGTCACCAGGCAAATAATCCTTTCTGTCGCCTTATTCTTCATCATTAGGCCCAGTATTGAGCATTGGCCAGGCAACATGCTCTTTTTTACAGTTATTTGGGGGGCTTTTCAAGCCTTTATTGGTTTTTATGAGACAGGAGGATAGTGGAGGAGAGACAGGAAGCGAGGCGGGAGAGAGAGATGGGGAAGGGGCGGCAAAGGACCGAATAGCAGACGAGTGCCCCACCATTACCGCCACGGTAGGGCCAGGCAACATGCTCTTCAGGTGCACAGTCCAAGAATGAAGGAAAGTATTCCAGTGAGATTGCCAGGACATCACCTTCTACGTACTGTATATCTAAATTGAAGTCGACAAAGCCCACCACTGCACTGGGTTACTAGGCCGGTGACCCGGGTTCGATTCCAGCCATCGTCATTTGCCGATCCCTCCCCGTCTCTCTCTCCCCACTCATTTCCTGTCTCTCCTCCACTGTATTGTCAAAAATAAAGGCAAAGCCCTAAAAAAATATATTTTTAAAAACAATCCCCACTACACATAGCCTTACATTACAGCTGCTGTCTCTTGCATTATCTAATGTTCCCTGTTCTCCTACCTGCTTGTCACCTGGCAAATCATTACAATTTTGAGAATTGACTAGACGGCACGCTCACGCTCACCACAGAGAGAGGCAGCAAAGGAGAAATGATGCCTCTGAGCTGCTTTCTTTCAGTGGGCTTGTCAGGACGGCACGGCGCAGCACAGCGCAGTACGTTCTTTAATTAGAGTTCTGCTGAATTGGCCCAACAGCACTGCCAGTAGCTAAACAACAGCGTCTGATGGCCCAGATTTAAATCAACACCCCGTAGGCTACATACTCAAACGCTCTCTTTCTCTCTCATCTTTCTCTCTCTCTCTCTTTCTCTCTCTCTCTCTCTCTCTCTCTCTCTCTCTCTCTCTCTCACACACACACACACACACACACACACACACACACACACACACACACACACACACACACACACACAAGCACACCTCATGCTGTGATGGGCAAGGACGCGCGCCGATAGCAAAGAGAATCAGTGAGGCACTTCAGTTCAAAACACGTTTCAGCAATCCGCTGCCTAATTACCTCGTTCTCATTATATAATAGCGAGCCAATGACTTTTTATCTCGCGGGGAGGAGCAGGAGGAGCCAGGAGGTTGGGGAGGTTGTAGGAGGGTCGGAGGGTTGGGGGATTGACACCCTAGGGTGTGCAGGGAGCGGGCTAAGCCAGCGCGGAGTAATCGGATACAGGGCCCAGGTTAGGGGAGGGACCAGTCGGAGGGCAGGAGGTTCCCCTCTTGGGATTACAATGAACCGGGATTACAAGGAATCCAGGAAAGGGGGTTAGAATTTAGAAGAAGAAAAAAAAACTGGCGTACAATGTTTGGCCTCGTTAAGGCACAGAAAAGCCGTCTTTCAAACAAGTTCTTCCATTGTGGAAAAACAGGTTATTTTCACACGACACTGTTTAGTCCCACACTAAAAAGTAAAAAAAGCCAACCAGCCGAGTCTCACCCTATCATGTTTCGACCGTTCTCCGGTTCTGACCTATAGCTTCGGGAGAGAGGAGCTGCTTTGGCATTTGGCGTGCCGAAATGCGTACCCCTCCGGAATAAAGTAATGAGATCAAAATGTGCCCAGACAGTGAAGCAGCAAATGCAATCAGACACTCTACAGCAGTAAGCATGATTTGTTCCAGATCTGTCAAATATGCCTGCAAGATGATAAGCCGTCTGATATGTTAGATTACAAAATGATAATGATTTGGATTCATTTCTTTTTTTTCATACAGTGTTTTTGTCAGCACAGCATTTTCTAACTGGATGTCTGATAGTATTTGTGTCCATCACTTCTTGTATTCGTACTTGTCTGTAAAATCGGGGTTGTTTTGCTTCTTAACGGCAACGTTAACCATGGCAATGGCTAGAGCTTTCATGACAAGAGGCGTTGGCTTTCAGCCAGTAGCATTATCTAATTTTATTTCTCGATGTGTAATCAGCAATCAGTAATATGTAATCAGCACATAATGACAGTTTCAATATTTTCCAACATGCACACACCCACCAATTAAAACAACAACATCCCACCTACTCTCCGGAGACCCAAGTGTACTCTTCTCCTCATCACTGAAGCGTAAACATCACTTTGCAGTGTCTGCCGCCCATCATCATTTAGCGACTATCATTTCATTAAAGACATAATGCACTGCTGCCTAGCCTTAGTAATTACAGACAAGTGGAGGCTGACAATAAGCCCTAATAATTAACAGAGCTCATTTGCATTAGCTTTCTTCATATACGTGTGTGTGTGTGTGTGTGTGTGTGTGTGTGTGTGTGTGTGTGTGTGTGTGTGTGTGTGTGTGTGTGTGTGTGTGTGTGTGTGTGTGTGTGTGCGCGCGCGTGCGTGTGCGTGTGAGTGAGTGTGGTAGGGGGATGGTGCTGTGCTGCACTGCGTAAAGCGCCTGTACCATAAATGAGAAAATTGCTCATGGATTACACACAGGCCTTGAGGCGGACCTGACTCAGTTCTGAACCCTATAGCCCATCTCTCTCCCACTCGTTTCCTGTCCCATATACAGTTACAGTACAGTAGTTTTATCATCAGTACTTTTATAAAGTGAGTCGGAGCAGTTGGAGAGTTTCACACCTGAATTGAGCTGCAGAATTCTTTGCTATTAGCCAAGATGGCATTTTTCATGTCTCTCCACTTCGTTTCTGTTGGAATTCTCTGCATTAATGTGCACTAGAGGCATAAGCGGATACATCAGTATGCGTTATCATATGCATTCGCCCCTTGGTGTGTACAAAGGGCCTAAATTGAGCTAATTATAGCCTCGTAGCTGCTGCAGTCTCTGTTCAAGGATGCTGGATGCCATCACATGCTGATTTCTCTCTCTCTCTCTCTCTCTCTCTCTCTCTCTCTCTCTCTCTCTCTCGCTCTCTCTGGAACATTTATTTATGTTGTTTACATTCCTCAGCCTTTACCTAAAGTCCAGCTCATTAACTCAAGGGCAATTTTCTTTTTTCCTAGCAGGTTGGCACGAGAACAAATAGCCTAGCTACTGCTGGAGTGCATCGAGAGATAGCACCAAAGGACCACCATATCGAGATGGCGTCCATGTGCTTCAAAATGACTCAATATGAGTCAGTGAGCACCTTGCCACCAGCTTACTTTGAAGTCAGGTTTTTTTTTTTTTTTTTACATTTTCATCATGGGCTCCCACACAAAACGTAGCCACGTGTGCTGACCTGTTTTTTGAACTGTGAGAAGAATTTTCGCCCCAGGAAGGATTTCAATCTGCCGTGCACAAAATTAGCCTCCGAAAATTACAGGTAGGCCTTAAAATAGCCCCCATCATCATCATCATCATCCCAACAGCCCATGGGTTTTATAGTTTGAAGAGGGGGGGGGGGGTGACTGATAATAAAGGATTCTTTTGTGGAGTTGTGAGGCATTATTATCGCCTATTGTGTGGAACAAGTTTGCACGGAAGAGCACCCGTAGCCCCGAGCCGTGTCGTTGTTGGGGCTTTATGGCACGTGAAAAGTCAGGGCTCTTCAAAGGCGTGGAACCCGTTGTTTGGTTTGGCTCCGCGACTCCACTGCAGTAAATCTGCCGCAGCAGAAGCTTAATTACTGTCGACTGGGTTTGTTCTTCTCCAACTGCTGGATTAAACTACTCAAACGTCAACTAAAAAGCAAAAAAGAAAAACCCTCAAAACAACTCGGGGTGCGTTCCAATATGCAACCTTGCCTCCTCCACTTGTGCTTGTGGCCTCATACCAGGAAGTAATATGTTGTGATGACATCACTTTAAGGAAGAAGAAATCCGCACTCACAAATTGCGTCTCATTATTTATTTATATTACCACCATGTCCAAAAAGCAAACGCGTTTCGGCTAACAAGCCTTCATCAGTGCGTGGTACCATGCACTGATGAAGGCTTGTTAGCCGAAACGCGTTTTCTTCCTTAAGTTGACGCTTTTTATCTCGCACCCAAAGACTTTCGTTTTTCCAAGAAGTTGAGCGCGTCCTCTGCCAATACGTGATGACATCACTGACAACAGCATTATATATATGACAAAAGCTCAATTGTAAAGTCTTTTTCTCATTTGTAATTGGGATGGTGAATGAAAAACAGTCCCAAAAGTCCCAAAAGTTGTTGTGGCTAGGCTGACAGCTGGGAAACTTGATTGTTTTCTCCACGGAGGAGGGGCCAGGAGGCGGGGCGAGGCCACAAGCACAAGTGCAGGAGGTAAGGTCGCATATTGGAACGCACCCTCGGAACACAGCAAACGCCCAACGTCCTCCCATCCAGCCGCTGCCTGATCCGTCCCACCGCACCCCGGCCTGTCCTGCCACATCACAGGCAAAGAACACACCACCACACACTCCCTTTCTCACACTTCCTGTCAAAACAGTGGGTGTTCTGCTGTGGTGTCTAAAGATAAATACCACCGACCGGGCGGCCGCTGTTTGCTGCTGTCCCGTCATCAGGCTGCACCTAATTCCAAAGGCAATAGAGGCCTTGATTGACTTCATGCGGCACTCTAAAAAGGGGTTTCTTCTCGCCTGCCGTCACTCATTGCTGTTCACACTCTCTGCTTTTCCCATATGAGCTTTGTCTGATCATGTGTATGAAGAAGAAAGCCCACACACACCCATCCACTTTCTTCCTTTCTCTTTGTCTGTTTGTCTGTCGGTCCGCCTCTCTCACGCGCGCGCACACACACACACACACACACACACACACACACACACACACACACACACACACACACACACACACACACACACACACACACACACACACACACGCAGACACACACACACACACACACGCACACAACATCCCAACCACTCACTCACATCACACACACACTCTATCGGCCTTGTGCTGTAGAATACATGATGATGATGATGATGATGATGAATGTGTTCTAGTTTCCATAGAGCTTCCTGAGCAGCAATGTGAATGACATGACTCATGTCACAGGCCTCAGGACAGGCCAACCCCTCCTCCCAGGTCCTCCCCACACCACACCACACTACACTACAACACACTGGTGCCTGGCCTTCACCACACTATACAACACAAAATAAGGCCTTGGCAACACAACACAACACGAGGCCTTGACAACAAAACACAACTCAACGCAACACAACAAAAACACAACTCAACGCAACAAAACACAACTCAGCACGACATAACAAAACAGAGGGCCTTCACACTGCACTGTACTGACGAGGCCTTGGCTACACAACACAACACAACACAACACCCCCACTGATGCAGAACAATACAGCACAACAAAACACCGCAAAACACAACACAAGACCCTCGGCACACACTACACAACAAAACACAACACATCCCAGCACAACAAAAGGGCTTCACTGTGCCACAACACAGAACAAAACTTGAAGAAACAGAACTCAACGCCCTCACAGCTCAATACACCACTACACAAGGCCTTTACCACTGTACACAACACAACCCAGCACAGCACAAGGGCTTCAGTGTGTGTCAGCTTCACATCCACATCATCATCATCATCGTGGTCGTCCTGAGCAAGGCCGCTGACAGCTTTGGCTAGGCCTAGGACAAAGTCATCTGAAAGGGCCCCCCACCCAATATGTTCAATGTAATAAGGACCAAATTATGGGCCCCTGATCTCCCCGGGCCTGGGACGACCGACCCCTTTGTCGCCCCTTGTCGGCTCCCCTGGTCCTGAGTAATGTCTCTCTCTCTTGGTAGCTCCCCTCGGCTCCCTCCTCTAATAAACGTCCTCCTTTGTGTCGCCTCTGGCTTCTATATGGGATGAGGTCATGGACAAACATCTCTGTGTTTCAGCCCCTCCTCTGTTGTGTTTTTCTCATATGGACATAATGAGATCACTGCTCTGCCTCATGCGTTTCCGTGCACCACTGTTCTACTGTCACTGTGCTCACGCAATGCAAACCCACTGCCATTGCACTGAAGCCAGGGCCGGAACAAGACATTTTCAAATACCGAGGTCAAATACTGCGTGCTGTACTGCATACTGTACATTTAGAATGGTTCAAACTCTTAAGCTTGGCGTATACAGACTGAATTTATCATTGTTGATCATAGGTTGATTTTCATCATAGATCATTTTTACATTTCTGGAAAAAAAAATACAGAGGACATGACCTCTGTGTCCTCTTTGGTAGTTACGGCCATGACTGCAGCCATACGTTCTGAGAATGCCGGCAATTGTTTCATGTTTTCACGTTTCACTTGCGGGCCCACATGAATTGAGATGATTCGTGTTTGCGTTGGCTTTGAAAAGTGGAAATCACATGGCATACATTCATCTAAAAGCGCATGCAATGTTTTCATTTTTCATGTTTCACTTGAGGTACACAAATTAGTGAGATGATTTGCGCTGCGTTTTTAGATGGCTGTGGGGATGTAAGTTCAGGAGTGAGTGGGGGGGTGGTAGATTATAAAAGGGCCGTAAAAAAGGGCCTCCGTCTCCTACTGTGTTGCTAAGCCTGGCCATGGCCTCGAGCTCAATAGGCCTAATCTAAAGCTGGAGAATACCGTCAATACCCCCCTTACCGCTCCCCTCACCTCTCCTCTCCTCTCGTCTTCTCTCTCCTCTCGTCTTCTCTCCATACCAACCTTTAGCGGTAAGGGGGGGGGGAACTCTTCCCCTTCCTCGCTCCTGTGCTCTCCCCTCGCCTCTATTCTCTTCTTCTGTCCATATCAACCTTTAGCAGTGAAGGGGGCATTGTGTTCCCCTCTCCTCTCCTCTCCACTCCACTCCATCCTCTCCTCTTGCCTCTCCTCCCCTCTTCTCATCTCTCCATACCAACCTTTAACAGTGAAGGGGGAAACGTGTTCCTCTATTCACTGCTCTCCCCGTCCCTTACCCTCTTGTCTTCTCTCTGTACCAACCTTTGCACAGTGGGGGAGAACATGTTCCCTTTCTCTCTCTCTCTCACTCTCCCCTCAAACCTTCCCTCCTCTCCTGTGCTCTTACCTCTCCTCTCTTCTTGTCTCCATTCCAAAATTAAAATAGTGAGGGGACAACTTGTTCTCATCAGCACTCCTCTTCGCTCTCCTCTCTTGCCTCTTTTCACACCAACCTTGAACAGTGAGAGCTAAACTTGTTCCTCTCTCCATACCTTTCCTCTGCTCTCTCCATACCTCTCCTCTCCTCTCTCCATACCAACCTTTAACACAGAGGGGGCACCTATTTCAACCTCTTGTCCCCTCAACATCCCTTTCGTCTTCCCTCCATACCAACCTTTAACAGAGAGAGGGCAGCTTGTTCCCCTTCTCCCTTCCACCTTCTCTCTCCTCTCTTTCTTACCATACCAACCTTGAACAGTGACGGGTGGCACTCGTTCCCCTTTCCTGTCCTCTATCCAGCTGTCATTTCATCATCGTTCCACACCGACTTTAAACAGTGAGGGTGCAACTCATTCTATTGCTCCTCTCCCTTCTCTTCTTTTCTCCATACCAACCTTTAACAATGAGAGAGAGCACTTCATTTCTGCCTCCACTCCTCTTTCGTCATCTCTCCATCCAATCGTTCCCTGCCTTTGCCCATTTCTCTCCAGACCAACCCCCCCCCTCCTCCTTCTTTCCTCTTCCCTCTTCCGTCATGTCTCCATACCAACCTTATTAAACAGTGAGGGGGGCAACTTGTCTCAAGCTCCTCTCTTCTCCTCTCCTCTGCCCTCTTCTCTCCACACCAACCTCCCCTCTCCCCTCATCTCACCACACACCATACTAACATCCCCTCTCCTCTCCTCTCCCCTCATCTCACCACACCATACTAACATCCCCTCTCCTCTCCCTTCCTATTTCGTCCCTTCTTCTCTCCCCTCCTCCCCCCTCCCCCTCTTTCGTCATCTCTCCATACCAACCTAACCGTGAGGAGGGGGGGAGGGAGGCAGCTCATTCTTTGCTAATCACACGCTCTCTCACCACCGTCGGCACGACACCGCTCCACTAAAATATGTGGCCCCTGCCTTGACCCAACAGGGTGCAGCCGGCAAACAAACCATCTCCTGGCCGTGTGATTGAGAGGAGCGTTTGAGATGGAGGTGCCCTTTTCATGGTCAAACTGTTGATGGCTCACCCCCCTGGGGATTGGTGCCCCTCTACATATATTCACATGCTTAAACACACACACACACACACACACACACACACACACACACAGACACAGACACACACACACGCACACAAACATAAGCGCGCACGCACACACACACACACAGACACACACACACACGCACACAAACATAAGCGCGCACGCACACACACACACACACACACACACACACACACACACACACACACACACACACACACACACACACACACACACACACGCACACACACACACACACACAGAGCTCCCCCTCGTTCTTCTATTCACAAGCACACACGGAGATGGTGGGTTACTTTTAGCGTGGCAGTGGGAAGTGCAACGCCTTTCCGAGGGCAGACGACCGTTCGCCTCGCCAGCATGGCACGTGCTCAACCCCCCATGTGTTGCTGTGTGTACCATCTGTGGGCCACACCACGGTCTAATGCTCTTCACATGATTGCTCTGCCTTCCAGGCCATTCTTCTGAGAAAAAAACACTATAAAAAAACCAAGGCTACACAGGAAGTGAACATATATACACTACACAGCCTGCTGCATCCTTCCAACTGAAGAGAGCCGGACATGCATGCACCCCATGAGGCCAGGAATGTGATTCCGCATGATGGGGATAAAAGTGGAGGAGGAGGAGGAGGAGCAGGAGGAAAAAGGAGAGAGAGAGAGAGAAGAAAAGACAATCGCCCAATGTGTGGTCTACTCTACAGAAGATCATCTCCAGTGATCCAGAGAAATAACTCGTCCTGGTCCCTTAACATCAGAAGAAATGACAAAGAATCACAGGAACCCATCAGGACGGACAAAGCTCCTTGGATAAAGGGTGAAATTTGCCTTGCCATGTGAGGCCCACGTCGGCAGCAAAAGATTTTCCCCGCCACTTCCTCAACTTGATTCGTTGTGGGTCTAGCAGGGACAGTCAAGGGTGTAACTCATTGATGTAACCTCTCAACGCTCAAAAAAAGAAGTCAACTGTTCCTTACTGTACAACTTAACTCTTTTGACTACCATGCAAGAGGACCATTCCACCATTATTAAGTCTAACTGAAATAATTTAATTTCACAACTCCTGTCTAATGTTTCAGGTTGTTAACCAGAAATACTATGCAATCTCATTCCCATCTCTACCCCACAGCATTCTCATCACACACAAAATAAAACACTCATACAAGGAAAATATGGCAAGTATGCTCGCACCAATATGAGTATTGCCTGCAAGGGGCCTCAGATCTGGAACAAACTTGATGAAGCTCTGAAGATGATGTCCTCTATCTCCAACTTCCTTGTGTGTGTCTGTGTCTGTGTCTGTGTCTGTGTGTACCCTAGCGCCTGTGTGGGTGTGAATGTGTTCATGTGTTGTATGCAAAATGTGTGTGTCTGTGAATGTGTCTGCCTGTCATAACTGCAAAATTTCGTATGAAACCATGTAGTATGCTGAGCAGTGAATGCAAGTTGTTGTGGGTGTGATTGTTTGCATGTGTTGTATGCAAATTTGTGCGTCTGTGAATGTGTGAGTCAGTGTGTGTTTGATGGTTTCTGCCAGTCAAAACTGCAAAATTTCTTATGAAACCATGTGGTATGCTGAAGAGTGAATGCAGGTTGTTATAACTGGTTTACACATTGTATGCCTGTCTTTCTTTTTCTTCTTCATCTTTGCTGCAATACCTCTTTACCTAATATACCAATGGGCCCCATTTTATTAGCTTATATCTAGCTTCACTTGGGGACCCTTCTCTCCATACTGTTACAGTATACCTTTTCATGACATGTAACTGAAAGTCAAAATGACGGTGTGAAGAGAAAAAAATAAAATCATTCATTCAAATAATTCAAAAAGGCATTGTCTAATCTATGTGTGGCCTACAGATTCAACTCCAGTGATCCAGAGAATGGCTCTGTATGGTCTGACCAGAACGTGAGACCCTCTTTGGATTAAGGAGGAAACGTCTGCTGTAAATAGAAGTTCAGTTGCTTACAACGAAACTCTTTTGACTAACGTGATGACACAGATGAATGAGTTGCCCCAGTCATTTATCTCCACACACACCCACCCACACGCACAACGACGACACATGCTGTGGATTTGGTTGCAGCACGCAGAGACAAAACAGTCTAAACACGCCACAGCAGCTACTCTACTCTACATAACATGGAGCCAGTCAAAACAATGCAGATTTATTTTGACTACGAATGATGCAGAGACACATTAAATTCTGAGATCATCCTCACGGGCCAGGGCTAGGCCAGGGCCGGGTCTGACGGCTTTCACCTCGGGAGCAATACACCTTCTGTTTCCTGGCGGCACTCCCACACACAACAAGAGTGTGTGACTGCATGAACTCATTTCAGGTTACGCAATAACACGGTACGCAGAGGGCCAGGATTCCTACAGCACTCTCTCACACCCCTTGCTTGCAGTCAAGTCGGGTAATCGGAGTTGAAAACATTTTCCTTC